>NC_042617.1:200018237-200272384 GCF_901001135.1 Rhinatrema bivittatum
GCTCTTCTTGACTTATCCACCGCATTTGACACCGTAAATCATGAAATCCTCCTCGAACGGCTTTCGGAAATAGGAATCCAAGGAGAAGCTCACAGTTGGTTTCATTCATTCCTAGAAAACAGATACTACAAAGTCAAGATAAACAACATAGAATCACCTCCTATCAAATCAATCAGAGGAGTACCTCAAGGTTCTTCACTCTCCCCTACCCTTTTTAACATCTACTTGCTTCCACTCTGCCACCTACTCTCCAGCCTCAAGCTAAAACACTATATCTTCGCTGATGACATTCAGATACTTCTTCCCATCACAGAATCACTCCAAAAAACCTGGGCGCATTGGAATAATTGCTTATTATCCATCAACTCCTTGTTATCCAGCCTCAATCTTATACTCAACACAAATAAAACAGAAATCCTCATCATATCGCCCGACGAAAACCTCACACTCTTCAACGTCCATAACTCAACTCAATCCTTATTTCCACCTATCAACCACTCACCTTCAGTCAGAGACTTAGGGGTGCACATCGACAATCAATTCAACCTTAAACCTTTCATCCACAACACAACTAAGGAATGTTACTTCAAACTACAGGTATTAAAAAATCTTAAACCTCTCCTTCACTTCAACGACTTCCGCTTAGTAGTCCAGTCTTTAATATTGTCCAAGTTAGACTACTGCAATTCTCTCCTGTTAGGTCTTCCACTATCATCCATAAAACCTTTACAGATGGTACAAAACGCCGCGGCGAGGCTACTCACCAACTCCAACAGAAGAGACCACATCACTCCAATTCTGCACTACCTCCACTGGCTTCCCATAAAAGCTAGAATAACATTCAAGACATTATCAATGATCCACAAGGATATTATGGGAAGCGCCCACCTAAATCTTACCTCGCAACTCCGCCTTCACACATCAAAAAGACCTATCAGATACAACTACAAAGGTTCTCTACACACTCCCCCGATTAAAACCTCGCTAGCCAAATGAGCACTCTCCACAGTGGGGCCCACCCTTTGGAACTCACTTCCGCCAGATCTTCGACTCGAAACTTGCCATCTAACATTCAAGAAAAACCTTAAATCATGGCTCTTCCGGCAAGCCTTCCCGGAATTGCAGGATCACTTCGACACAGGACAAAGATCAAAATAGTGCAATATAAAGTCTACCGCTAACTTAATACCCTCAGGAACATCAGGACCTTATTGCTTGTTTTAAAGTAACTCTACACATTCTCTGTTCAATACTATGTTTACTGTTTAATGTTTAATGTAACGACCTTATTGATTGTTAAATGTAACGCTACACGTTCTCCGTTCAATACTATGTTTATTGTTTAATGTAACGCCCCCCGGCGACAGTTGTGTTAAATGGAAACCGACTTGATTTGATATATATATATCAAGAAAGTCGGTATATAAAAACCCTAAATAAATAAATAAATAAATAAATCCTGGACATAAAGCGCCACACCGCCTCCCTCTCTGTCATTGCGATATAATTTGTACCCCGTTATAGCACCTTCCCATTGGTTGTCCTCCTTCCACCATGTCTCTGAGATGCCAATTAAATCTATGTCATCATTCACTGCTATACATTCTAATTCTCCCATCTTACTTCTTACACTTCTGGTATTAGCATACAAACATTTCAAAGTTTGTTTTTTGTTTATATTTTCATTCTGCTTTTTAATTGATAGGGATAGAATTTTTTCATTCTACTTTTTAATTGATAGGGATAGAATTTTTTAGCTCAGGTGAGTTTTTAGTTACAGGCACTTGGACTACTTTTCTTATTATTGGAATCTCACTGTCGGGATGCTCTAATTCTAATGCATCATTAGTATCCTCTGAAGATACCTCTCTCCGAACCATGCGCTGCTGAACGACTGTCTATAGTGACTCCAGCTCCTGGTTCCTCCTCACTGGCGGCGGAGGGCTATCAGTTCCCTCCTTGGGGGGTCTACCCTGGTGCCTCCAGCCCTGCTTCAGCCCCCAGAGTTCCCTGTCCAGCCACCGCACCCATTGCTGCTCATCAGGCCTCTCTGCGTGGCCCACGGAGAGACACTGCTACTCAGCGCCGTGCCTCGCCCTAGGTGCTCGCTTGCACATCACTGATGTTTAAGTAGGGACTGCAGTGGGAACCTAGCCGCTGCCCCGGATGATGATGTCTACAGAGCTATAGTATTTAATAGAGATGTGAATCATGTGATCGATCGTCTTAACGATCGATTTTGGCTGTGGGGGGGAGGGAATCTGATAGTCGCTTTTTTGTTTTTTTTTAAATCATTTAAATCATAAATCGGGGGAGGGCGGGAAAACCGGCACACTAAAACAACCCTAAAACCCACCCCGACCCTTTAAAATAAATCCCCCACCCTTCCGAACCCCCCCAAAATGTTTTAAATTACCTGGGGTCCAGTGAGGGGGTCCGGTGTGATCTTCCACTCTCGGGCCACAGCTGCGTTAATAGAAATGGCGCCGGCGCGACAGGGCAAAGGTAGCGCCAGGCGCCATTTTGGTTCCTGTCCCCCGACGTCACGAGCTCTTGTGGGGGTCAGGAGGCCCCCCCCCCCCAAGCTGGCCAAAAGTCCCCCCAGGGACATTTGGCCAGCTTGGGGGGGCCTCCTGACCCCCACAAGACTTGCCAAAAGTCCAGCGGGGGTCCGGGAGCGATCTCCTGCGCTTGTGACTTTGGGGGACAGGAACCAAAATGGCGCCGGCGCTACCTTTGCCCTGTCATATGACAGGGCAAAGGTAGCGCCAGCACCATTTCTATTAACGCAGCCGTGGCCCGAGAGTGGAAGATCACACCGGGGACCCCCCCCCCCCCCACTGGACCCCAGGTAATTTAAAACATTTTGGGGGGGTTCGGGAGGGTGGGGGATTTATTTTAAAGGGTCGGGGTGGGTTTTAGGGTTGTTTTAGTGTGCCGGTTTTCCCGCCCTCCCCCTTCCCCTCCCCCCTCCCCCGATTTACGATTTTTGATGATAAATTGGGGGAATTCCTATTGTATCGCGCCTCTAATGATTTTTTACGATTTAAAATATATCGGACGATATTTTAAATCGTCAAAAAACGATTCACATCCCTAGTATTTAAGCGCAGGCTCCACTCCCTAGCTTTGCCTTTGCAACAGGTCTCCTTGCTGATCGAGTACTCGTTGCCTCCAGGAGATTCATCTCACCTCTGCGTTCCTGTTCCTCGTTGTTCCTGGTTCCTATCGCATTGTTCCTGTCCAGCTTCCTACCTCGATTTGACTACAAGGACTTTGACTTCGATTCACCTAACCATGCGATTGACTCTTTCCAAGCCCGGACCTCCGCTTTGCCTGACCACACCATTGACTCTTTCTAAGCCCGGACCTTCGCTTAGCCTGACCACACCGTTGATTCTCTTCACGCCCGGACCTCTGCTTTACCTGACTACGCTATTGCCTATCTCCACACCCAGACCTCTGCTTCGCCTGACTACGCTATTGCTATTTCCAGACCCAGACCTCTGCTTCACCTGACTACGCTATTGCCTATCTCCAGGCCCAGACCTCTTCTTTGCCTGACTCCGCATTGCCTGTCTCCAGACCCAGACATCTGTTTCGTCTGACTTTCTCCATGATCAGACCTCAGCCTTGCTTGCCACTGCCTCTGGATTGCTGCAAGCCCCGACTCCAGCCTGTTTCGCGATGCCTCTTCAGCTTACTTTCTGGACTTGGTCTACTCAGGCTTCGGCCTGCTCTTGCTCAGGCGTCCCCTGTCTGCCTTCGATCCTTTGGCGCCTGAGTCTCCAGGACACTACCTTGTCCAGTGTAAGACTGTACCAATTCTCATCTGCTGTCTCTGAGCTGAACCAACTTCTACATCGACTACCTACAGAGGCCTGCCTAAGTCCAGCCGGCCCCAGCACCCAAAGGCTCAATCCGTGGGGAATGAGGGCTGGTATTGGTGAAGCTCCAGTTGGCCTCTGTCTATCAGTCCACTCTGCCTTCCGATGGTGGGGACCCTAGGTCTCCTACCTAGGGGTTGTGTCAACCCCACCTTGGCCCAAGGGTCCACTTCCGACGCAACAGCATCAACTCCCCCTCGGTCCAAGGGTGTGGCCCCATTGGTGTGTAGCCTACATCCATAGATGGGGTTACACCTATGTAACCCTCAGTGGGGATTTTAATCCCAAGAGCAAACAAACATATTTATTTTCTTCGAGGCTACTCTGCTAATAATATACTCCCATGCTCAAACTCTTAATTCTGGGAGGATTCTTTTTATGGGGGAAACTCTCTCTTATGACCCAGACCATGGTGTCTTGCTTCCGGTGTATTTAGAGTGTAGACAGAATGTAGTTGCATTGCATGAAGTGAGATACTGGGACAAATCGAGATAATAATTAAATTAAAGTCCATTTGTCCATTAATTGTGAAGTTACATCTGACTGTTGATACATAAATGATTTCCTCTGTAGGTAGGTGTCCTTTGTTCAGGCATTTGGGTGGAGCTCCCATGGTGATTTTACTTGTACAAAGCTTACCCAGTGGCTATACCCAGGAATCCTATTTTAGGGCTCCACACTTCAGAGCAAAAATCCTTCCTTGTTTCATTTCTTTCCTGGTCACCCAGCCCAACCTGGACCCTTGGGTGGCGATCCAGTTGGAGTCTCCTGATCTTGTTTTTTTAATTTATTTTTATTTAAAACCATTTCTATATCGTCTTTCACAATGGATATTGATCAAAATGGTTCACAATTTACCGAAAAAACAACATTTAAGATAATAAAAATGAAATTATTAAAATTAAAAATCAAAATAATGACAAATCAAATAGTAAAGTAAAAATATAATTATGTCCCTATTCTAACGTTTCCATTTATTTCCCTATACTTCAATTACAAAAACCAAGAGATAGTCAGGAAATAAATAAAATAGCATAAAATAAAATTAATTTACTCAAAATAACAGCAGAGTTGGTATATGAGAACAAAAATTCTGTTGATTTATTTTCATTTGTTCAATTGGTCAAATCCTGCATATGCCTCTTTAAACAGATGCATTTTTAATGATTTTTTGAACTCTTTGTGATTTGTAATTTGTCTTAAAACATTTGGAAGAGAATTCCACAGTATGGGACCAGCTATGGGAAAAGCTCTTTCTCTTGTGATATTTAGTCTTGCAAGCCGAACTGTTGGAACTTTGAGTAAGTTTTTACTGGCAGATCTAAGGTTTCTAGTTGGTTTATATAATCTCAGTGCTGTGCATAACCAGATGGAATCTTGATTACTAATAAGGGAATGTAGTAAAGATAGTATTTTATACTTGACTCTGGACTTGATTGGAAGCCAGTGTAATTTATAAAGAATGGGTGTAATATATTGTTTCATTGGGGAACCTGTTAGTAACCGGGCTGCAGCATTTTGAATTAATTGCAATGGTTTTATTGTACAGTCAGCCATTTTGATTAGTGACAGCCGACGGCCCGTGAGCGGGAGATGGCTCCCGGGACCCCACTGGACCACCAGGTACTTGTAAAAAGTTTTGGGGGGGTTCGGGAGGGTGGGGAAAGCTAAGGAAACAGTTTTAAAGGGTCGGGGTGGGTTTAGGGATTGTTTTGGTGTGCCGTTTTTTCCCGCCCTCCCCCAAAACAATAAGAGAACCCCAGGAACAAAATCATGGGGTTCTCTTATCGGGAGCCCCTGATTTCTGACGATTTTGAAAATATCGTTTGATATTTTCAATCGTCCGAAGCCAGATTCACATCCCTAAAAGATAACACTGGAAATAGGGAGCCAACACTACAGGGCGCCAGGTGGCTTTATTCTCCTGAGCTCTTTCCTGGAAGTGATCAATATGACTAGCCACTGAGATCAAGGCATCCAATGAATTAGGAATGTCTCAGCCAGCCAATTCAGAGAAGGCAATTAGGCTTATGCCTATACTGTGCTGGCCATGTACACCTGGCACCACAGTGCTCTGAGAAATTGGGAAACTCCCGAGCCGAGGGTTGATTGGGGAGGCAACTCTAGGTAAGACATTCTCCTTCCCTCAACTACTTTTTCCTGACTCCATCTGCACAGAACAGTGCCAGCTTAATACAGAGGCCTTCCTGGATTCTGGAGCTGGAGGGAACTTAATTGATCAAGCCCTGGTTCATCAGTATCAGATCCCTACCATCATCCTGGAACACCCTGTGACTATCTTCTCAGTATACAGCGATCCTCTCCCAGGCTGCCTCATGGAGATCACAGTGCCACTCACCTTTTGGACCAGGCTCCTTTCATGTGATTCCTCAAGCCGTGAATTTGGTTATTCTGGGTTTGCCCTGGCTGCAATAGCACCAGCCAGTTATCAAGTGGCAATCTTTGGAATTGGCATATTGGGACCATAGACTCTGGATGCTACTATACCTGGACTCCCCCCCACAGTATGCTGACTTTGCTGATGTGTTCTCTAAATAGTAGGTTGAAACCCTTCCATTGCATCGCTCTTATGATTTTAATGTAGACCTCCTTCCTGGCAAGGTACTCCATGAGGGAGGGTTTACCCATTATCAGTTCCTGAAACTGAGGCCATGAGTCAGTACATTAAGGAGAACCTGGCAAGGGGCTTTATTCAGCCATCTTCCTCCCCCACTGGAGCAGGGAAAGAAGTTGGGATGGGATTCTTAGGCCCTGTATCGAATAAAGGGGCCTCAATGCCATCACAAAAAAGAACCAGTACCCACTCCAAGCTTTCTGACTGCCTGCAAGGAGCTAAGATCTTCACCAAGTTGGATTTATGGGGAGCATACAACTACATTCACATCAGGGAGGGAGACAAGTGGATAACCACGTTCAATACTCGAGATGAGCATTATGAATATCTCGTCATACCATTTGGACTCTGCAATACCCCAGCAGTTTTTCAAAATATGGAAAATGACATTTTCCAAGATTTCTTGTACACCTATGTTGTGGTCTACCTTGAAGACATATTCATCTTCTCTCAATCCTTGACTTTGTACAGAAAACATGTTAAGAACATAAGAACATAATAAATTGCCATGCTGGGTAAGACCAAGAGTCCATCAAGCCCACCATCCTGTTTCCAACAGAGGCCAAACCAGGCCAGAAGAACCTGGCAAGTACGCAAACATCAAGAAGATCCCATGCTACTGATGCAATTAATAGCGGTGGCTATTACCTAAGTAAACTTGATTAATAGCAGTGTAGTGCCCGTCGGTCGCAGATGGCTGCAACCTTTGCTGCTCACCTCATTTTGCTCTACAACTCCAACTCTGGGAGAGATGGCCACCTCTGCCTCTGCACGCCAACCTCTCTGGCATTCCCGGGATGGCATGGGCGATCCCAGTTCCCATCTTGGTTCGGGTATAACCTAGGGTATGTGCGCGCATGCCTGCCATGCTCTTATCCACGTCATGGCGGGAACTTCGGGGGCGACCCCATCAGCTGACATTCCTAGCTATGAGTTAGCAAGGATTTCCATCTTGCTCAATTCTGCCTTTGAGACATTTGCCTCGCTGTGCCTGCCTTCCGGACTGAGTGTCTCAGGCACCTGCTACTCGGGGGCCTTTCTACACTCAAGGCTATCCGCTCCTCGGAGAGCCTTCTCTGCGAGTCTCTATCTCCAACTTACTGGCTACGCTTGCTGCTACTACAGATGAACCTCCAGTGCTCCCGTTGCCGAGGGTCTTCACTGTGACTACGACAGTAGCTTTGCCACTACACTACGGAGTGAGTACAAGATCTGCTCTATTCTCCTCCTCTCTTCACTGTGTGGTTTCTCTGGTTATCCTGCTCTGTGAACCACTACCGGATCGATGCTGACTTGTGCCTACTTCTACCACCAGCCTCCGGCCTACCCCGCGCTGTGGGCCACTACTGGAGACACTCTGCACAAGAACTGCCAAGAGGAGGTATTCCTCGGGTTACCCCGCTCTGCGGACCACTACCGGAAAATCCAGCTTAAGAACCATCTACTCTGGACCGTGTCTAATATACCCTCCTTGAGGTATCTTGCTATACAATAAAACATCTTGCCTCTCGTGTCCATCACTGCTGAGACCCCGCCTGTTGTGGTGAATCCCCACAGGGCTCCTCCCTGTGGGTGGAGTCAGCTCTCACCACAACTTAAGGGCCCAATATCCAGTTCTATCATAACAGAACATAACAAGCAGTTAATGGACTTCTCCTCCAGGAACTTATCCAAACCTTTTTTGAACCCAGCTACACTAACTGCACTAACCACATCCTCTGGCAACAAATTCCAGAGCTTAATTGTGTGTTGAGTGAAAAAGAATTTTCTCTGATTAGTCTTAAATGTACTACTTGCTAACTTCATGGAATTCCCCCTAGTCCTTCTATTATCCGAAAGTGTAAATATAGAAACATAGAAACATAGAAGTGACGGCAGAAGAAGACCAAACGGCCCATCCAGTCTGCCCAGCAAGCTTTCACACCTATTTGTTTTCATACTTATCTGTTACTCTCACCGCTGAGGTCAGGGCCCTTATTGGTAACTTTTTAGTTCCAATTCCCTTCCACCCCCACCATCGATGCAGACAGCAGTGCTGGAGCTGCATCTAAGTGAAGTATCTAGCTAATTGGTTTGGGGTAGTAACCACCGTAATAAGCAAGCTACTCCCACGTTTGTTTACCCTGCCTGTGCAATTCAGTCCTTGTTGGTTGTCTGAATATAAATCCTCTTTACTTCATTCCCCCCTGTCATTGAAGCAGTGAGCTGTGCTGGATATGTATTCCAAGTGAAGTATGAGGCTTAATTGATAAGGGGTAGTAACTGCCATAACAAGCAAGCTACACCCATGCTTATTTGTTTACCCAGATATGTAATTCATTTCTTGTTGGCTGATGCTGAATAGGGATGTGAATCGTGTCCTCGATCGTCTTAACGATCGATTTCGGCTGGGAGGGGGAGGGAATCGTATTGTTGCCGTTTGGGGGGGTAAAATATCGTGAAAAATCGTTAAAAATCGTTAAAAATCGAAAAATCGAAAAATCGAAAAACCGGCACATTAAAACCCCCTAAAACCCACCCCCGACCCTTTAAATTAAATCCCCCACCCTCCCGAACCCCCCCCCAAATAACTTAAATAACCTGCGGGTCCAGCGGCGGTCCGGAACGGCAGCGGTCCGGAATGGGCTCCTGCTCCTGAATCTTGTCGTCTTCAGCCGGCGCCATTTTCCAAAATGGCGCCGAAAAATGGCGGCGGCCATAGACAAAAAAGATTGGACGGCAGGAGGTCCTTCCGGACCCCCGCTGGACTTTTGGCAAGTCTCGTGGGGGTCAGGAGGCCCCCCACAAGCTGGCCAAAAGTTCCTGGAGGTCCAGTGGGGGTCAGGGAGCGATTTCCTGCCGCGAATCGTTTTCGTACGGAAAATGGCGCCGGCAGGAGATCGACTGCAGGAGGTCGTTCAGCGAGGCGCCGGAACCCTCGCTGAACGAACTCCTGCAGTCGATCTCCTGCCGGCGCCATTTTCCGTACGAAAACGATTCGCGGCGGGAAATCGCTCCCTGACCCCCGCTGGACCTCCAGGAACTTTTGGCCAGCTTGTGGGGGGCCTCCTGACCCCCACGAGACTTGCCAAAAGTCCAGCGGGGGTCCGGAAGGACCTCCTGCCGTCCAATCTTTTTCGTCTATGGCCGCCGCCATTTTTCGGCGCCATTTTGGAAAATGGCGCCGGCTGAAGACGACAAGATTCAGGAGCAGGAGCCCGTTCCGGACCGCTGCCGTTCCGGACCGCCGCTGGACCCGCAGGTTATTTAAGTTATTGGGGGGGGGGTTCGGGAGGGTGGGGGATTTAATTTAAAGGGTCAGGGGTGGGTTTTAGGGGGTTTTAGTGTGCCGGCTCACGATTCTAACGATTTATAACGATAAATCGTTAGAATCTGTATTGTATTGTGTTCCATAACGGTTTAAGACGATATTAAAATTATCGGACGATAATTTTAATCGTCCTAAAATGATTCACATCCCTAATGCTGAATATAAATCATCTTTTCTTCATTATCCCTGCCATTGAAGCAGAGAGCTATGCTGGATGTGCTTTGAAAGTGAAGTATCAGGCTTATTTGGTTTGGGGTAGTAACTGCCGTAACAAGCATTACAAGTGAAGTATCAGGCTTAATTGATTCGGGGTAGTAAACGCCGTAACAAGCAAGCTACACCCATGCTTATTTGTTTACCCAGATTATGTAATTCATTCCTTTTTGGTTCATGCTCAATATAAATCATCTTTTCTTCATTCTCTCTGCCATTGAAGCAGAGAGCTATGCTGGATGTGCATTGAAAGTGAAGTATCAGGCTTATTTGGTTTGGGGTAGTAACCGCCGTAACAAGCAAGCTACTCCCCTGCTTTTTTGTGGATGCAAATCCTTTTTTCCGCACTTCCTCTTGCTGTTGAAGCATAGAGCAATGTTGGAGTCGCATTAACTGTGTGTATGTTCATTGAATAAGGATATTAATCTCCAGGTAGTAGCCGTCATTTCCGCAAGCAAGCCACCCCCTTGTTCAAGACCTCTCATGATCTTAAAGACCTCTTTCATATCCCCCCTCAGCCATCTATTCTCCAAGCTGAACAGCCCTAACTTCTTCAGCTTTTCCTCATAGGGGAGCTGTTCCATTCCCTTTATCATTTTGGTTGCCCTTCTCCATCGCAACTATATCCTTTTTGAGATGCGGCGACCAGAATTGTAAACAGTATTCAAGGTGCGGTCTCACCATGGAGCGATACAGCGGCATTATGACATTTTCCGTTTTATTAACCATTCCCTTCCTGATAATTCCTAACATTCTGTTTGCTTTTTTGTCTGCTGCAGCACACTGAGCCGACGATTTCAAAGTATTATCCACTATGATGCCTAGATCTTTTTCCTGGGTGGTAGCTCCTAATATGGAACCCAACATTGTGTAACTACAGGAAGGGATATTTTTCCCTATATGTAACACCTTGCACTTGTCCACATTAAATTTCATCTGCCATTTGGATTCCCAATCTTCCAGTCTTGCAAGGTTCTCCTATAATATATCACAATCCACTTGTGATTTAACTACTCTGAATAATTTGGTATCATCCGCAAATTTGATAACTTCGATCATCATATTCCTTTCCAGATCATTTATAAATATATTGAAAACCACTGATCCAATTGCAGATCCCTGAGGCACTCCACTGTTTACCCTACAGCAATTATAAGACCAGAGAAAAAAAAAAACACTGGCAGTCGGGTGCAGGAAACAGATGCTCGAATGACAAGCATCTGTTTCCTGAACCACCTGGCTGTGCGGCGTTTAGGTAAATCGATGCCGAGAAACTCGGCGTCGGTTTTCCTAACTAGTGGACCACAGACGCCGATTGGGTTCGCATTAACCCTAGCGCCTCCTTATTAATGCGATCCCCTAATTTAAATATTGCATGGCACCCCCTCCTTGGGGTGTGTTAAGAAAACAGGCGCTATCTGTTGCAGACCCTTTCAGGCCTATGCAATGCCTTGCGCTCAGGCTAGCGCACAGGTTAATCTGAGGTTGGATGCACCTTTTGTACCCGGGTGACTCTTTCCTCCCCAGCCTCCTGCTTCCCCAGAGTTCCCCCCTTCCCCTCTTACCTGTCTGCACTCTCTCTGGCTCTCTGGGAAGTGTTGCTGCTGCTTGCTAGTGGCACAGTGCAGTTCTCTGCATGTCGCGTGCTGGCCTTGTGAGGCATGCAGATTAGTGTGAGAATACAGTGCCTGTGCGGGCGCCTATATTCTCACACTGCTCTGCATGCCTCATGAGACATTAAGAGAACCTCGGCGGCAGCACTTCTAGGATGGCGATGTAAAATTTGGTTGGGCCAGGGCTCAGGTGGCCCATCCTGTTCTGATGCTTATGCACACATATTTAAACACAAAGGGTCTCCTGGACTCCTAGTTTCTCGGTCTCTCGTCAAGCAACTAGGCAATCTCACTGCCAGCCTGTTACTGAAAAGAGCAAATGCATACATAAACATAGACACAGAGGGGTAGAAACATCACATCTCATCCAGATGAAAACAGAAACAGATACACCACACCCAGACAGAGAGATATAAACATATATAACCATAGACCCAGAAAGGCAGACACACCACACCCATTCCCAAACAAACACAAAGGGGCCAATGTAATAAGACCCGCGCTGAAATCAATGCTGTTTTCCTACGCGTACTTTTTTCAGCGCGTGCGGCAAAAACAGGCGTTTGCACGGGGTGTAATAACGGAGGAGTATGCTATGAGATATGTGCAGAAAATCCACAGAGAAACAATTACACGCGCCATTACGCACATAAAACCTCCATGCACTGAAGGCCCTATGTAGCGACCTGCGCAGAAAACCTGCTGTGTGTGGAGACCCGCGATTGATTATCGGGGCGAAAGCCTTTCCCTTTCAAGACAGTTAGTGGTGTGGGAGTGGGGCTGAAGGTGAGACTAATCTCGGGCCCTCCTTGATACTGCCTTCTCTCAGCTTGTTCTGTCTCTCTCCGACCATCTGCCATGCTGCAAGGCTTCTTCCTCTGTTCAACTGGCATTATGACATTTTCTGTTTTATTAACCATTCCCTTCCTAATATTTCCTAACATTCTGTTTGCTTTTTTGACTGCTGCAGCACACTGAGCCGACAGTTTTAAAGTATTATCTACTATGATGCCTAGATCTTTTTCCCGGGTGGTAGCTCCTAATATGGAACCTAACATCGTGTAACTATAGCAAGGGTTATTTTTCCCTATATGCAACACCTTGCTCTTGACCATATTAAATTTCATCTGCCATTTTGATGCCCAATCTTCCAGTCTTGCAAGGTCCTCCTGTATTGTATCACAATCCGCTTGTGATTTAACTACTCTGAATAATTTTATATCGTCTGCAAATTTGCTAATTTCAGAAATTTTGCTACAGATTTTTCTAAATCTGCCTCTGACTTGCCACAGAAAACTGAGGGCTATGTGCACAACAATAATTACCCTTTTAAAAAGTCTGTGTTATTTTGAATTTGCTTCATTTAAAATTACATTTCCATAGGAATAAATGGCATTTTGACAAAAGAGAAATTGTATTCAAATACCATATACATAGGATCCAGTCTCTCCACATTTTCCAGTCTCTCCACATTTTCCAGCATGTCATATTTATATTTTTAGAAACAGAAATGTGTGGCAGAAAAAGACCATATGGTCTATGTAGTCTGCCCATCCACCCAACTAATTTAGCTTTTACAATTCCCATCACTCCCTCAGAGATCCCCTATGTATAGAAACATGACAGCAAAAACAATTTTATTTATAGAGGAACATCCTCATAAACAGGAAAATGGAGTTTTTATTTTACATGGCATACTCAGAATTCACACTTTATATTTTCTTATGTGCCCTGACAGAACAGATTGAGGGCTAGAAAGATGCATTAGCTTATTTCACTTCCCAGCTTTTATAATTGTTCATGGACCCAAGAACAATTTTTCCTATTACTCAAGCACGTTTCTGGGTTTTTATTTTAATGAATATTTGTTATATTTTGTTGTTATCATTTATTTATTTATGGTTTTTCACTTGTTATTTTATTATGTATATATATTTTTTTTTAACATTGTACAAAGCTTTGGCTACTTTTAGTAAAACAATTCATTAAATCAATAAACATCAACACGCTGCTATTTGTCCAACATCATCAATGGTGATTTCAAGATGGCTGCCATTAATGTGAGCATGATGTCAGATAGTCTGACATGAAGCTGCATGACAAGCTGCCTCTGAAGAGTCAGACAATGCAACTGTGCTTGAAGTGCACAACTACAAGTACTTTGGGCTTGTCAAGTGACTCCATGTCACTGCCATCTAATATAGCACACCTTCCAGTGTTCCCCCTCCCTCATGGAGAACCTATTGTTCTGCATTGCCAGTATAGCCTGCTGCTTAAAATAAACACTGAATTGCCATGGAAAGAGTGCAGTAGTGTGGAGAGCCTCACAGCAGCAATGGCATCTTCAGTAGATTCTTGAAAAGTCCTTAAAAGAGCAACGCTTATCAAAGTAAATACCTCATGTTAAATTTAAGACAACGATACTAGAATATTCAAGCATTGTCATTAATGAGTCATTTGTATAGTATGCTGAAAAATAAAAAGTTATCTCATCTTTCTATAGACTGCTAAATATAAGTAGTAGTTAATATGATAATGTAGTATCCTAAACTTTTGTGGTATAAATGAACCACACACTATGGGCCCTGAAGATGTCTCATGTGGCTCTTGGATTATGGGTTATGTGTCACAGATTTAGGAGAAAACTATTTTCAGACCCTCAGAGAGATATACAAAGCTGATGAAGAATTAAATACATTGCCTTCTCTCGATGTCTGTAATGCATCATCAGACATATTTAAAAGGCACACTCCAGCAATTGTATTATCTGGTATTCCATAAGTAGTCTGATATACATAAAACCAAGATTAAGTTTCAGGCAAAAGTGAAACAAAAGAAGTAAAATGCCTTCAAGTCGATTTACACAACTTTGCAATAGCCCAACTTCTGGAAGAAAAGAAATTGTGAAAGTGAAATCTTTTTCCTAGTTTTTAAATTTAACATCTTCAGGAAAAAGTGTTTTTTGCAGAAATTTTTGCGTGCACAATTTTTTTTCTGTGGATTTTTCTCCTTCCCCAAAGTTGCAGAAAATTAAATCCTTAGGCAAAAAAAAAATAAAAATGCTCTTTCCAAACTGAGCAAAGAAACTGACTCACAACTTTTTTCCCCCTAAAATAATTTAAAATCTAGTCCTAAATATTTTAAATTAATCTCTAAGGACTCTTATTTTAAAAAATGGCCATAATTACGAATAGGTGCTTTTAAAATAAAATTAAAACAGGCCTTTAAAAGTCTAAAATTAGCTGGAAAGGTGATAAGTGAAAGTTGCAAGTGGGTATTTAAGGGTATCAGAAAAAAGAGAGCACACATAATAATGCTGGACGCAGTGGCACATAAAACAAATTGCAGAGTTATCACAAGTTTCAAACTTATAAGTAATAATGACATCAACTTCAACTCTTATTAATGTTTACTTCAAGAAGGAGATGATCAGTTACGGTACTATGTCATACCTGCCCTTTGATCATTCTGAATTTGTTTTTGGAAGTGCTGGTGGTTTTTGTGTGCGTTGTTTTTTTGGTTGTTTGTTTGTTGGTTTTTTTTTAAGATAGATGGCTGATTACCTCGGTGTACCTGTGTATCTCATTTTTAAAAAAGGAAGTGGTCACAGTCTTTATTTTTTCATGTTTGCTTTTATAAACTTCAAAGGTGATTCCTTTCGTCTTCCTTTTTTCCATTTTACTGTCTGGAGGGCAGTGCTAGTCTGCAGCTGTCGGCTGGCCCTTGTGTTCATGGCGTCAAACCTGCCTCCTCACACCCCATAAAGTTGCAGTGGGGATTGCTGGTACGCAGGTGTGGAAAATGGAAAAGTGCAGGATGGGGTTGTTAAGGAGTTTTCTGGCACCCCATGCTGAGCTTCTGAAAAAGACAACAGCCCTCTGGAAGGTACATCCTCCTTTATTTGCAAAGGTGCTCTGAGGCACAGTGCTGCTCTATCGCCAAGGTGGGCAATGCTTACCGAAAGGATCCCCTTCTACGTACACAGCTCTTGAAAAATGCTTTGAGGCTTTAATTGCAGACACTACATCACAAGAATGTGCAGCCTTTTTACTTTCTGTTTAGGTTCCCATTATAAAATATCTCGTGCAACGGTAAACGCCACAGAGTTTACACACAGCCTGCTTGGGCTCACAAAGCAAAGGCGGTGTACATCAGTGACTGACCACCTCCCGTCAGATTTCTAGAGACCTGTACTCTTGGATCCTGCTAATTTGCAGCGGTCATAACTCTAAAAGCAGCCTGGCTTTCTGTAGGCAGTGCTAGTCATCTGTTTTGTTTTGGGGGTTTTTCCACAGAACTGACTAATAATTTAAGCTCCACTCTATATTATCTTACCTTTGCTTTTATTGCAACAAAGATTACGAAACATATAAAAAAAATCTATAAAATAAACTACACCATTCATTCTGCATCCATATGACATTCACACAGACATTAAAAAATCACATCCCTTTAAGATATAATATCTTAGACATTAACAAGCGTTTGAAAAAGACTCTGTTCTAAGTAACTACTATTCTTTATAGTGGTGGTTGGTTTTTGACAAGAGAAGTGGAATCTATATGATATATATGGGACACTATAAAGTTCTGTTGTAACATCTTTCTGCTCAATGTGAGAGCTTTTCAACTAAGATTTGATTTGTAATGTTAATGTCTAATGTATGTATTATATCGTAAAGGGATTTGATTTTTTAATATGTTATATGTGATAATATGGATGAATGTGAAATGGATGCAGAATGAATGGCGTAGATTATTGTATTAATACTTTTTATATGTTTTCTAATCACAATCACAATTCCAAATCATTAAATATTTGAGCATGCTACATCAATACCTCTTAATCCAGATGTAACCTCAGTTTTTGAAGTCTTCACTCCTATAGAAATAACCGCCAGTTCTTATTTACTTAACCCTATTCTGTAGACGTAAACTTTTCATGAAGACTGTAATCTGTAAACACCTGTATTTATTATAAGAATTTGTATTTACTATTTATATTTATTATTTAGCTATTAACATTGTTCTGTTACCACTTGGTACTATTTCTCTCCTTTACCTCAAACTCTAAGTTCCTACTAAGTTAGCCATGTTATTTATACCCAATTGTTGGATGTAATTGTATATTTGTTTAATTGTTCAATCTGTTTGATGTAATTTTCTGTTCCTTGTTCTGTGTAAACCGAAGTGGTATGCACAAGTGCATGAACTCCGGTATATAAAAGCCTTTAAATAAAATAAATAAATAAATAAATAAATTATCAAACTGTAAGAAAGTATGTTGTAATAAGGGGGGAAATATAAGATATATTTTGGGGTTCAATCATTAGTCTCTGGGATTGTATCCGTTTCTATTGTTTCCTACCTGTAATATATAAACATATGTTTCAGTAGTATATACTTATTTATTTATTTTTACATTTTTTTTCAAGAACAAAAATTCATATATTCACATTGTCTACCTTTCTGTGTATAAGTTAAATCACAAACTGTTTGACCTACAGCAACTATATTTTCAGGATAGGTAGATTACATAAAAACTAGAAAATGAAATAATGCTTATCCCAGAAAACTTATGGATCCAGTCCAAAACTGAAAAAAATTACTTTTTCTAGCAAACCTATGGGTCTAGTTTTAGACAGAACCTGCTCATATAAATTGCTCTGCAATTCTTTCATACTTTTTCTGATCCATTGCATATTTGCACCCTGGATCATAGTGTCATGCCCCAAAAGATCATTATCTGTAGCATGATTCTTATACTGCAAATGCTTTCCTTGGACCTGCTTGGCATGCATTCAAAATATTCTGCATTAGACTTTCTCATCCCATTCTTTTATTTGTAAAACTTATTCAGCATTTTTGATTTATGGTGTCTGTTTCTTTTACAGAAGAAAGGGCAAGAGGAATTGGAGTTCTTCAAGGCATTGCAGGTTACCATAGAATAATGGGAAAAGTTACGGTACCCTAACTTTCTTTCCCACCAGTTTACACACATACACTCTCTCTCTCTCTCACACATACATATATATATGTCAAGAAATTATCCCAACAGGAAAAGAAATTACCTTTTTGCAGTTCACTAGTCAGTGGTTAGGTCTGTGAAGCTTTTATTTTTAAGCAATTTTTAAATACACTTCAAGCATGCTGAGGTAGATTTTAAAAACATACGCGCGCGCGTACTTTTGTTCGCGCACCAGGCACAAACAAAAGTACACTGGATTTTATAAGAAACGCGCGTACCCCTTTGAAAATCTACCCCAATATCTTGAGAGTTAAATCAAAGGCATAAGACATATTAGAAGAAATACAACCCAAGAAAACAATTTACAAAATGCAATAGTCATCAGTCCCCAAAAAGGAGATCTAATTCTCAACCCATAGAAATCATAAACTATGCATTATCTTGCACCAATGAAGAAGCACTAGGGAGAAATAATTTCATGTAATCCAAAGTTATATAGAACAATTGAACCCTCAGGGAAGTCTTCTTCATGGGCAGCCTTATCCCTTAAAAAGAGAGATAACTAAAAAGGTTCAAAGAAGACATCACTATTCTCTTGATACTTAATCAAGCACTTGCAGGGTAATTTAAGGAAATAAGAAGTACCAAGATGTACTACTTTAGTCTGTAGTGCTAGAAAAGACTTCCTTTTCCTATGAGTCATTTTTAATGTCCAGAAATATATGAATCTTCATATTACAAAACATAGAAACATAGAAATGACCGCAGAAGAAGACCAATCGGTCCATCCAGTCTGCTCAGCAAGCTTCACATAGCTTTTCTCATATCTGTTTCTCTTGGCTCTTAGTAACCTTAGCTTCTATTTCCCTTTCACCCCCATTATTAATGTAGAGAGCAGTGATGGAGCTGCTTCCAAGTGAAATGTTAAGTTTGATTAGTTGGGTAAGCGGCAGCATAGCTCTCTGCCGTTGAAGCAGAGATATGCATGAAGTATTAGTTTTTCTTCTCCCCTGCCATTGAAGCAGGGAGCTATGCTGGATATACATTGAAAGTGAAGTATGCCTTGAAAGTCACATTAACTATTATCAAATATTGAAAAGCCTAATAATTGGTAATTGAATAAGCCTAATAATTGGTAATAGCTATAGCCCATGAACCCATACCTGTTTTTTTTTTGTTTGTTTGTTTTTCTTTTTTTAATTGGGAGATGGCAGCCCTCCATCCTTCCGCTCCGAGAAGGTGGAACACCAACCTCTGGCCACTGGCATCCCGCTCCGTGAATGCCTCTGTGGCTACTGCCGCTCCGTGCAGTGTTTTGCTGCCTGCTCTTTATATGCGTCCTCTAGTCCTGATGGATCCACAGTGTTTATCCCATGTCCCTTTGAAGTGCTTCACAGTTTTGGACTTCACCACTTCCTCTGGAAGGGCATTCCAGGCATCCACCACTCTCTCACGATGATGAAAAAATAAATATAGCACCCAATCATGATCTGGATCCAATGCAAAGGTCACTATCAAGGTAGCTGAGGTTGCTACATTCTTTTCTGAAGCTTGCAATAAGGCAATCAGTTCTAGGCACTCCCGGGCCGATGCAATAAAATGTTTGGTAAAAACGTGCACTCGTATTGAGCGCCTGTTTTCCTAACACGCGCACAGCCACCTCTCCTGAGCTCCCGATGCTATATTTAAGTGACCTGGTACATTAAAAGGGATGCGCTAGGGAGAAATTGTGCGTCCCTAGCATGCAAATGTATCGGGTGCCCAGGAGACGTAGCTGTGCACTTACATATTGCTACGGGTGCTCAAGCTAACGAAACAGTGCGACATGGTACTAGCTAGAGAGAGGACTGCTAGGAGTCATAAGGAAATGTATGGCCAGTAGAAAAAAGTAGCTTATAATGACCCTTTACAGGTTATTGGTAAAACCTCACCTGGAGTATTGTGTCCAGTTTTGGAGGTTATATCTCCAAAAGGATACAGACAGAGTGGAGGTATTCCTGAGAAGGACTACCAAAATGGTGCAGGATCCATGAAAAAAGTCCTATGAGATGAGACTGAAGGGCCTAAATATGTATACTCTAGAGCAGAGGAGAGACGGGGGATATGAATGAGACAGTCAAATACAATGGATGTACATTTGTTTGAAACGAGCAAAATGCAACAAATGAGTCCATTAAAGGTCCAGAAGTGACATCTAAAATGAATAAATGGTGCCTCCAAAAATATCCACAAATTTTTGTTTCATTCTTTTTCATATCCATTAAAGTCTATGGTGCAAGCCAAAGGGCATGTTTTTTTCTCTTCAAGCTAGACAAAGTGAAGCTGGGATGGGATGGGACAAGGAAGGTATAGGACAAATCAAGGTGAAGCACGTTTTCAACCAAGCTATCCTAACATGACTTCTTTGTTTTTTAAAACTTGAAATTGAAAGAAAAATTTAACTTTCAGCAGTCACTATTTTGTTGAGGATCTGTTGGATTTCAGACAGAGAGGAGAGAAGAAATGAGTTTTGAAGCTCTTTGTCAAAGTGAAGATTTAAACAGGAGAAAGCAAGGTGGGCTATTGCCTGTTGTCACTCAGGCCGATGCAATATCAGTGTGGGTTAAATGGGTGCTCATGATTGCGTGCCCACTCTCTTAATGCACGCCGATCCACCTCTCCCGGATGCCTGATTTAATATTTAAATGGGCTGCCGCGGTAAAAAGAAGGCACAAGGGAAAATTGTTTCCCTAGCGCTTCCTCAGCATCGGACACCCAGGAGAGTTGGCTGTCAGAGAGTTAGGGAAACAGATGCTCAATTATATGATAATCTGTTTCCCTAACACAGCCTTGAGTTAGGAAAATGGACTTTTTTTTTTTTTTTGCTGGTTCTCCTTTTTTTGGTTTCTCCGACTTAATATCACCTCAATATCTGCTTTTGTATTCACTTTTGGAAATCCTCAAGAATTATCACCTGCTCCAGGGCAGGTGTAAATGTGCGCATTGAGCGCACTTTTTTTTTTTTTTTGCATCGGGGATAATAGCTAATAGCCTCATCAACATGAATTTACACGTGATGAGTGCTATTAGCTACATGCTGGTTTGGCACATGTTTTGGATGTCCTAATCCCCTTATTCATGAGAGGTTTTGGACCTGTGTCCAAGCATGGGTAAAGCTGTGCGCTCAGCTGAGTGCACTATATTGCATCGGCTTGCTTGTCTGTAATCTTTCTCTCTCTCTCTGTTAACCATTACAGAGTTACAGTATCAAAAAGGATAAGAGCACTGCAGACATTCTGACATAGTCAGGCCGATGCAATATCACCACGTGGAAAACGAGCGCTCATGATTGAGTGCTGGCACCCATTTTTTTTTTTTAGGGTTCTCCTTTTTCGGTTCCTCTGACTTAATATCGCCACAATATTAAGTCGGAGGAACTACAGATAAGCAGTATTTTCTAGAGATGTGAATCGTGTCCTCGATCGTCTTAACGATCGATTTCGGCTGGGAGGGGGAGGGAATCGTATTGTTGCCGTTTGGGTGTGTAAACTATCGTGAAAATGGTTAAAATCGTGAGCCGGCACACTAAAACCCCCTAAAACCCACCCCCGACCCTTTAAATTAAATCCCCCACCCTCCCGAACCCCCCCCAAATGCTTTAAATTACCTGGGGATCCAGCGGTGGTCCGGAACGGCGGCGGTCCGGAACGGCCCCCTCAATTGAATCGTGTTGTCTTCAGCCGGCGCCATTTTGCAAAATGGCCGCCGCAAAATGGCGGCGGCCATAGACCAAAACGATTCAACTGCAGGAGGTCCTTCCGGACCCCCGCTGGACTTTTGGCAAGTCTTGTGGGGGTCAGGAGGCCCCCCCAAGCTGGCCAAAAGTTCCTGGGGGTCCAGCGGGGTTCCGGGAGCGATTTCCTGCCGCGAATCGTTTTCCGTACGGAAAATGGCGCCGGCAGGAGATCGACTGCAGGAGGTCGTTCAGCGGGGGTTCCGGACCGCCGCTGAACGACCTCCTGCAGTCGATCTCCTGCCGGCGCCATTTTCCGTACGGAAAACGATTCGCGGGAGGGTGGGGGATTTAATTTAAAGGGTCGGGGGTGGGTTTTAGGGGGTTTTAGTGTGCCAGTTTTCCTGCCCGCCCCCTTCCCCCGATTTACGATTTTTTGACGATAAATCGGGGGAATTGGTATTGTATCGTGGCCCTAACGATTTTTGACGATTTAAAATATATCGGACGATATTTTAAATCGTCAAAAAACGATTCACATCCCTAGTATTTTCTGTTTTCTGTAAACTTTTTGGGCTCCTCGAGAATTAACACCTGCTCTAGGACAGGCATTCATTTTTTAGGGTAAAAATGTGTGCATCGAGCACACATTTTTTTTTTTTGCATCAGGGGAAATAGCTAATAGCTTTATCAGCATGAATTCACATGTGATGAGCACTATTAGCTACATGCTCTGTTGGATGTGCTAACCCCTTTTTGCATTGGGGGTTATGGACGCACGATCAATCCTGTGTTGAGCCGTGCACTGTGGCCAGCACATGGTAATGCATTGGGCTGAAAGTATCTGCCACGTTACCAAATGTGCCTCATTTCATTCACTTAAAATGAATATGGGATTTGTAACCCATTATAATCACTCATCCCTAGAATTTTCTAATCATCGGGTTGGTTAGTTTAAAGTTCTGTTTGATCAAGTAAGCAAATGGCAATACTGTATCTTCTTCTTTCAATTTTTTCAATTTTTCAATTTTTTAACAATGTTCACTCTTCACTCAGGGGTACATTTTAAAACACAGCACGCGCGCGAACAAAAGTACGCTGGATTTTATAAGATACACGTAGCCGCGTGTATCTTATAAAATTCAGGGTCAGCGCACGCAAGGGGGTGCACATTTGTGCAACTTGTGCGCGCCGAGCCTTGCGCGCACTGGGGCGGATTTTAAAAGGCCCGCGCGCGCTGGCGCGCCTATTTTGCATAGGCCGCCGGCGCGAGTAAAGCCCCGGGATGCGCGTAAGTCCCGGGGCTTTCGAAAAGGGGCGGGAGGGGGCGTGTCCGGGGGCGTTCCTGAAATGATGCGGCGTTTCGGGGGCGTGCCCCGGCATTTCGGGGGCAGGCCCGGGGGCGTGGCGAAATCGGAGCGGCCTCGGAGGGAACAGGCAGCTCGCGCTGGGCTCGGCGCGCACAGGTTGCACAAATGTGCACCCCCTTGCGCGCGCCGATCCTGGATTTTATAAGATACGCGCGGCTACGCGCGTATCTTATAAAATCCAGCGTACATTTGTTCGCGCCTGGTGCGCGAACAAAAGTACGCGCTCATGTATTTTTTTAAAATCTGCCCCACTGCCTGTACCCTCCGAGGCCGCTCTGAAATCGGAGTGGCCTTGGAGGGAACTTTCCTTCTGCCTCCCCCTCCTTCCCCTCCCTTCCCCAACCTAACCCCCCCCCCCCCCCCCGGCCCTATCTAACCCCCCATACCTCTATAGCACAAGTTACGCCTGCTAGAGGCAGGCGTAACTTTGCGCGCGCCAGGCCAGCTGCCACGTGCCATGTTCCGGTCCGGGGGCTGGTCCGGAGGCCGCGGCCATGCCCCCGGAACACCCCCGGGCTGAAACCATGCCCGTGGCGCTGCCCCAGGATGATGCACCAACCGCGTCACACCCCCTGACACACCCACCCCAAGAAAGCCCCGGGACTTACGAGCATCCCGGGGCTTTGCACGCACTGGGAGCCTATGCAATATAGGCTCGGCGCGCGCAGGGCCGTTTTAGAAGGGTTACGCGCGTACCTTATGCGTGTAACCCTTTTAAAATCTGGCCCTCAATGTGTTTCACGGCAAAGTATATCCACAAAAGTAAAATGAGAAACCACTTATCATGTTGCAGTGGCACCTAACTCCTGTGCCGTGTTCGTAATGCCCAACTATGTAAAGCAGCTTGCGACTTGAAACTGCTTCAATAACGCCCGACACAGCATGTGTTTCATTAAAGGAACTTCATCAGGGGCTCGGGCTTCAAATTTTATTGTAAGATGAAAAATTACAATTAGATAAAGATAATCTTATACTTTAAAAAAAGTCTTTTAAATCACCTACGTGTTTCTCTATAAGTGGAACTCCTTCCAGCGTCTTGGCGTTTTTTCAAAGATGGAGAAAAAACAAATTAGGGGAGGTATTTAAACTGATGACTGGCTGAAAAAAGAGCCAATGAAGGCTCGTGAAAAAATTTGGTAGCAACCAATGGATGAAACGCAGCCCTTTAAATTAGCGACATCCATTCAATGGTGTCATTCATTACTGTCGGATGCTCTGTTGCCAATTTGAAGATCCAAAGTTGCTCTTTATAATTTAATAAAGAGCGTGTGTCACCACCTCGTAAGGATGGTGAAATATAATCGATCACTGTCCAACATAAATCTGAAAACTCATGCCCAACTGTTAAGCAATGTTGTAGAATCGGGGCCTCCATATTTCTTGTGTTTAGACGGCTCCGATGTTCCCTTAGCCTGATTTTAATAGGCCTGGATGTGCGTCCAACATATAATGAAGGACAGTTATAATGTAATTTACATTATACAGTGTGTGTATTACAATCTGAAATTTTTTTTTAAAAAAAATTGTTTTAGTTACAGGGTGTTGCCATGAATTTCCTTCAATAGTAGAAGGGCACATATCACAATGACCACAAGCTTTATGTCCAAAATTCTGTGCTGTTATTCTCGGAGCTGAATGTATAGCATGAACTACAAAATCTTTGATTTTGGAGCCCCTTTGAAATGCTTTAGGATGGAAACTATGATATCTAAGTAGATTGTTTTTCTCCATTTCCTTCTGGTATAGTGATGTTTTAATTGTTCTGCAGTCTTTGATAATGGAAATGTCCAAAAAAGAAATTGTGGAAAAACTATAATTAAATGTAAATTTCAAATCATTATCAATTGAGTTTAGCCATGAAAAAAATTGCTGGAATTGATTTTCACTCGTTTCCCAAAAGAACATCAAATCATCAATATAACGAACCTAAAATGAAATTTTATCAAAAAAAGGGGCTTGCCTGTGAGCCAATATTTTTGTCTAAGACGTATTTGTTCATCTGATCAGGACTTTAAACAACAGTCATATATTTTGGCTAAAAGATTTCTTGAAAGAGGCTACCCACTCTCAGCGATACGTACAGCTTACAAGAGAGCAAGATATTCATCCAGACAATCACTATTGGAATATCAATCCAAGAAAACAATGCAGCGAGATGTTTTCATTTTGCAATATACAGATCAATCCGCGGCAATAATTAAGAGCATACAACAACATTGGCATGTTCTTCAGCTATATTCGATTTTTTCTGAATTGCCTCGGATATCTTTTCAAAGGGGCTCCAATATCAAAAATTTTATAGTTCATGCTATACCATCAGCTCAGAGAATAACAGCACAGAATTTTGGACATAAAACAGAGACACACTGGCAATTGATGGCAGGAAAGGGAGATGCTTCTCAACAAATTACTTAAATCCAGCTAAGGTTTAGTCAGCATGGCTTTACCCAAGGCAAGTCTTGCCTCACAAATCTGCTTCACTTTTTTGAAGGAGTTAATAAACATGTAGATAAAGGTGAACTGGTAGATGTAGTATATTTGGATTTTCAGAAGGCATTTGATAGTTCCTCATGAGAGGCTTCTAGGAAAAGTAAAAAGTCATGGGATAGGTGGCACTGTCCTTTCGTGAATTACAAACTGATTAAAAGACAGGAAACAGAGAGTAGGATTAAATGGACAATTTTCTCAGTGGAAGGGGGTGGGCAGTGGAGGGCCTCAAGGATCTATATTGGGACCCTTACTTTTCAATATATTTATAAATGATCTGGAAAGAAATACGACAAGTGAGGTAATCAAAATTTCAGATGATACAAAATTGTTCAGAGTAGTTAAATCACAAGCAGATTGTGATAAATTGCAGGAAGACTTTCTGAGACTGGAAAATTGGGCATCCAAATGGCAGATAAAATTTAACGTGGTTAAGTGCAAGGTGATGCATATAGGGAAAAATAACCCATGCTATAGTTACACAATGTTAGGTTCCATATTAGGAACTACCACCCGAGAAATAGAGATCTAGGCATCATAGTGGATAACACATTGAAATCATCGGTTCAGTGTGCTGCAGCAGTCAAAAAAGCAAACAGAATGTTAGGAATTATTAGAAAGGGAATGGTTAATAAAACTGAAAATGTCATAATGCCTCTGTATCGCTCTATGGTGAGACTGCACCTTGAATACTGTGTACAATTCTGGTCGCCGCATCTCAAAAAAGATATAGTTGCAATGAAGAAGGTACAGAGAAGGGCAACCAAAATGATAAAAGGAATGGAACAGCTCCCCTATGAGGAAAGACTAAAGAGGTTGGGACTTTTCAGTTTGGAGAAGAGACGGCTGAGGGGGGATATGATAGAAGTGTTTAAAATCATGAGAGGTCTAGAACGGGTAGATGTGAATCGGTTATTTACTCTTTCGGATAATAGAAAGACTAGGGGACACTCCATGAAGTTAGCATGGGGCACATTTAAAACTAATCGGAGAAAGTTCTTTTTCACTCAACGCACAATTAAACTCTGGAATTTGTTGCCAGAGGACGTGGTTAGAGCAGTTAGTATAGCTGTGTTTAAAAAAGGATTGGATAAGTTCTTGGAGGAGAAGTCCATCACCTGCTATTAATTGAGTTGACTTAGAAAATAGCCACTGCTCTTACTAGCAACGGTAACATTGAATAGACTTAGTTTTTGGGTACTTGCCAGGTTCTTATGGCCTGGATTGGCCACTGTTGGAAACAGGATACTGGGCTTGATGGACCCTTGGCCTGACCCAGTATGGCATGTTCTTATGTTCTTAATTTATTTTTTAAAAAAAGCATTTGTTCTCAGAGTTCAAAGTTGCTGTTCACAGGATGGAATGGAGTACGGACCCCAACACGGAACCATCAGAAATTCTGAAATAAGAAGGTCACAGAAACAAGACTTTGATTAAAAAATCAGCAAAAATAAAAGGCGCTTAGCCTGATCAGCATAATAATTTTTTTTTTAGCAGAAGTGCAGATGGCATAACTCTAAAAAACTAAATGGAAGTGTTGGACTCGTAACATGAAAACTGCCACCAAAAGGGGGAAACATGACAAATGGGGTCAATCGAAAAAAGACAAGAACTGATACAAGGCATATAGGATTAGCTACGAACTGTAAAAACAAAACTTGCACATTCAAGCATGATAAATATTACAGACAATGAATATGGTCCAGGTATCCAACTTTTAAAAGGAAATATGTGCAAAATATAGGGAAACATAATAAATAAGCCACAAAATAAGCCAGTAACTTTTAAATAGGCATACATATACGCACATATGCCAGCTTGCACGAATAGACGTGGTCATTTTATAACATATGCGCATAGCAGAATTAAAGTTACGCAGTAGGGGACCCCGGCGCACGCTTGTGCACATATATTCGCACACACTTCAAGTGACCTTCTTGGAACACAAATGTCGTGCTCATACCCCACCCATTTTTTAACATCATTTGGAGTGAGAAAAGTCTCACAAAGATGACATTTTGTACTATGTTATCTCGCCCTAGCTTGACGGTACCCTAATATAGAGTCCATCAAGCTAGGGTGAGAGAACATGGTAGAAATGGCATCTTTGTGAGACTTTCCTCACTCCAAATGATGTCAAATCTTCACAGAGGTGTACTGTGCTGTTTGTACGTCTCACTCTACTTGAGAAACTGGCCCCTAAACCACCACCGCCACCTCACCTCGAGCTATTAGATTGCCCTCCTATTGCGATATAAATACTTGACTACTATGAAGATCTTGTAGAATCTAGGGGGTAGTTCCAACAGATTTGCTCATAAGAAAATAATGGTGGTGAGATCTTACAGAAAAAGGAGGGAGAAAGGAATGGAGGAAGGTAGAGGGAAGGGCATGGGGAGGGAGGAGAAGAGGGGGATAGGAGGAGAGAAGGAGAAGGGGGAAGGAAAAGGGCCTATTTTATTTCCTGATTCAAAGCAGATGGCTGCACTGTTTGGAGGAAAACGCTTCAAGTGAAGGGTTTGCAGAGTTCTATGGCAACCCTCTCCCCCGAAAATAGAGAGAGAAGATGAGGCTCATCTTCACTTGTTCAGGTGCAATGTTTAAAAATGCATGATTTGAGCATACGAGTTAATCTATGTAATCATGTGTCCATGTCCTAAACTATATGTGAGTAAAACTACTCGGACTTTTATTTTGTGGCTTATGCATGTTTTCCTATCTTTTACACATGTATGCTGATTCCTATCTTTTACACATGTATGCTGATTCTGTACTGTGCACTTTCATGTATATAGTTCTAGTTATAATTATTATAATCAGCATCTCCCCATTGATGCTTGTTATATCTAAGGGCTCCTCCCGAAGATTATCTATATGTTACTGAGTTCACCATCTTTATGTGTTATATGTAAGGGCAATGCCCAAAGTTTTATGTTCATTGTGAACCGATACGATGTGCGAACGGATATCGGTATATAAGAAATGTTAAATAAATAAAAATAAATAAATGTATGGTTCCTTCTCGGGGGACTGTACTTCATTCCATATGAACAGCAACTTTGAACTCTTGAGAACAAATATTTTTGGATACATTTCTTTATAAACCTTTTCTGGACTTATGTAGTTTTGTTGGAAAGCACCTCCCTTTTCCTGGCAACAAAGTTAATCACAACATCTTTCTGCAAATTTTAATGCAAAATTACCATTGTCAGTTTTTTACAGTTTCAAAATAAGAAAACAGTGAACAGTGAAGGACCTGTTCAATAGATCCCTGGAAATGGGAGTGGTGCTGTGGGATTGGACAAGAGCTGTGGTGGTCCCGCTTCACAAGAATGGTAGCAGAGAAGAGGCTGGAACCCACAGGCCGGTTACCCTCACCTTGGTGGTAAGAAAATTAATGGAGACTCTGCTGAAAGAAAGGATAGTGAATATAAGAACATCATAAGATATGCCATACTGGGTCAGAGCAAGGGTCCATCAAGCCCAGTATCCTGTTTCCAACAGTGGCCGATCCAAGTCACAAGTACCTGGCAAGTTCCCAAACATTAGATAATTAATAAGCAATAGTAGCTTGTGATCTATCGAAATAGCAGTTTATAGATTTTTCCACTAGGAACGTATCCAATCCTTTTTTAAGCCCAGTTACACTAACTGCTGTAACCATATCCTTTGGCAGTGAATTCCAGAGCTTAACTATACTCTGAGTGAAAAAAAATTTTTTCTTTGATTTGTTTTAAATGAGCTACTTGCTAACTTCATGGCGTGCCCCTTGGTCCTTCTATTATCTGAGAGAGTAAATAACCATTTACATTAAATTGTTCAAGTCCTTTCATGATTTTGTAGACTTCTCTCATGTTCCCTCTCAGTTGTCTCTTCTCCAAACTGAACAGCCCTAACTTCTTTAGCCTTTCCTCATAGGGCAGCTGTTCCATGCCCCTTATTTTGATCGCCTTTCTCTGCACATTCTCCAGTGCAGCTATATCCTTTTTGAGATGCGCTGACCAGAATTGCACACAGTATTCAAGGTGTGGTCTATCTACAATCCAGTGGTTTGCTGGAGTCAAGGCAGCATGGATTCACCAAGGGAAGATCCTGTCAGACAAATCTGATTGACCTTTTTTGATTGGGTGACTACAGAATTGAATCAAGAAAGAGCACTCGATGTGATCTATGTAGTTAGATTTCAGCAAAGCTTTTGATATAGTCCCGCATAGGAGGCTTGTGAATAAAATGAGAAGCTTGGGAGTGAGCGCCAAGGTAGTGGTGTGGATTAAAACTGGTTGTCTGATAGAAGACAGCATGTAATAGTAAATGGAACCTACGCTGAAGAGAGATCCATGTTAAGTGGAGTAACAAAGGGATTGGTGTTGGGACCAGTTCTGTCCAATATCTTTGTAAGTGATATTGCGGAAGGGATAGAACATAAAGTTTGTCTGTTTGCAGATGATACTAAGATCTGCAACAGAGTGATTATGCCTGAAGGAGTAGAGAGAATGGAAAATGATTTAAGAAAGCTAAAAGAATGGTCGAAGATATGGCAGCTGGGATTCAATGCCAAGAAGTGCAGATTCTTGCATATGGGGTGCGGCAATCCAAAAGAGCTGTATGTGATAGGGGGTGAAAGACTGATGTGCACGGACCAAGAAAGGGATCTTGGGGGTGATAGTGTCTGGCGATCTGAAGATGGCGAAGCAATGTGACAAAGCAATAGCTAAAGCCAGAAGAATGCTGGGCTGCATAGACAGAGTGAAGAAGGAGGCGATAATACCCTTGTACAAGTCCTTGGTGAGGCCTCACCTGGAGTATTGTGTTCAGTTCTGGAGACTGTATCTCAAAAAGGATAGAGATAGAATGCAGTCAGTTCAGAGACGGGCACCCAAAATGGTATGGGGTCTCCATCAGAAACACTTATGGGGAGAGGTGGAAGGATCTAAATATGTATATCCTGGAAGAGAGGAAGTGCAGGAGAGATATGATACAGACCTTCAGATACCTGAAAGGTTTTAGTGATGCAAGAACTTTGAACCTTTTCTGTTGGAAAGGAATCAGTAGAACTTGGGGTCATGAAATGAAACTCCAGGAAGGACGATTCAGAACCAACAACAGGAAATATTTCTTCAAAGAGAGGGTGGTAGATGCCTGGAATGCCCTTCCAGAGGAGGTGGTGAAGAAGAAAACAGTCAAAGAATTCAAAGGCGCATAGGATAAACACTGTAGATCTCTAAAGTCTAGAGGATGGAAATGAGGAAAGCATGCAGGGGGGTAAGCTGCAAGTGCGGTGTTTACTACCCTTAACAGAAGGCATGGAGATTACTACCCTTAACCAATATGCTTTGATGCTTTTAATGCAATTGCAACATTGCTCCCCATGTCATCAGGGTAATGGGGAATTGGATTCAGACAACAACCAAGAGGGCCCCGACTTCTATGGTTTGAGGTACTGATATGCCGATATAAGAGAAAAATCACAGGACTGCTTCTAAGGCCAAGTCCATAAGCAAAGCACATCAAGGAACACAGTCTGAATTTTCAAGAAAGCTCATCACCCAGTAAAAAAATGTTGCTAGATGAAATTTTTATGGGTATCATAAGGCTTGGGGATAACTGCACAGAACAGCAGTTACTAGCCTTAAGAAAAATATGGGAGTAACCTACACAAAGTGGCAGTTATTACCTTAAGCTTGCTGGGCAAACTGGATGGACCATGTGGTCCTTTTCTGCCGTCATTTCTATGTTTCTATAGAACACACAAAGATTTGTGCACCCTTTCAGTCAATACTTTGCAACACCTCCTTTGTCAGAAGTAACAGCTTCCAAACATTTTCTGTAGACAGCTAAGAGTCTTTTTATTCTTGTTTTTGGAATTTTTTCTCATTCTTTCTTGCAGAACTCTTCTAGCTCAGAAATATTCTTGTCTTCCCACGTGGACCACATTTTAGATCTCCCACTAATTGCTTTGATCGTTGGCAGCGGGAGGTTGCAGTCGACCCAACTCACATCCTGCCATGCCTGGCCCTCCACTCCAGGCAAACTCACGGCTCTGGCCAGCCATTGACGCCTCATGGTTCCTGGTCTTCCTTGCTCCACATGGTGGCTGGGACGCCGCCGGCCCATGCTCCGACTTTGAGCCTTCCTATGCGCATGTGCGCCATCTGTTCTCTATTTAAAAGGCCAATGGTGGGAACCCCTGGGCCATCTCCGACTGACGACATCATTACCTTGGAATATTTAAGCACCTCCTTTGGCCTATGAAAACTGACTTGGCAACGAGTTCCTTCACCTCTCTGGTGCTTGCTCCTGTCTCTCTGGACCCATGGTTCCTACCTTGGATCTCCACCTGCTGATCTGAACTCTGGCTCGGGTACCCACTCCTTGGGGACCTGCCTGCTCTTCCTTTTGGGAGACTTGGTCTCAGGCTTCCCCGCTCCTCGGGGTAGCCCCTGCGCTCCTCACCAGAGGTCCTGGTGGCTCGCTTCCCCGCTCCTTGGGGCAGTCTGTACATTACCACACGGAGACTTTGACTCTTCGCTTCCCCGCTCCTCTGGGCAGTCTCTACATCATTACACCAGTGGCATTACTCTTCTACGCTTCCCCGCTCCTCGGGGTACCCCCTACGTCATCACACCAGAGACTTTGTTGCTATGCTGTCCTGCCCCTCGGGACAGTCTCTACATTACTCCTCCAGAGATTCTGTCTCTGCGCTCCCTGCTCCTCAGGGCCTGCCTAGAGCACCTCTGCATTGGAGGTTCCTTCTCTAGTTCATCGTATCTTCAGTCCTGCCTAGTACTGCGATCACGTGACAGTGATGTAGGACATCCTCTCTCTACTGAACTATAGCTGTGTCCCTGCTGCAGCTGATCTCGCCTCCCAATGGTGAGGGCCTGTGGGGCCCTACCCCTCAGGTAGCATCAACCTCCACCTCGAGCCAAGGGTCCATGAAACCCACGAATCCTAACACTAATTTTCAATATTCATGTCAGGAGACTGTGAAGGCCATTCTAAAACCTTCATTTTTCTTTCATCTAAGTACTTCATGGTTGATTTTGAGGTATGGTTTGATTGTTGTCTTCCTGAAATATCCAACCTCTTTTCAGCTTCAGTTTCTTCACTAACTGTGGGGCATATTTAGTTGAATTCCTTCCAGCCACACTTTCGGCCAAATTTTCAAAGGCCACGTGCATAAACCCCAGTAAGCGCACAAGTACCGGGCCCCTTCAAAGGGACAGGAGGCAGGCTGGGACAGCACCATTATATGCTGTCTCAGGAAAGCGTGCGCCGGCAGCCAGCTGCCATGCGTAACTTGCTTCTGCTCCCAAGGAGCAGTAAGTAAAAAAAAAAAATAAAAAAATTCGGGGCATTAGGGGTTGGGATGAAGAGGGGAAAGGGAAGGAAGGTTAGGTAGGGGGGTAGGGAAGTTCCCTCTCAGTCCTCTCCCTTAAAAAGAGCGGACTAGGAGGGAACTGGGGGAGGCCCGATTGTGTTGCCACACATATTCTTGCAAACTTCGGCCCCCCCAGTGTGCATCACCCACACATGCGCATGCAGATTTAAAAATCTGGCGTGCATGTATGCACCGCCATCGAATTTTATAACATGAGCGCGCCAACGTGCACATTTTATAAAATCGGCACATCCATGTACACGCACTAGGAACCGCGTGCACATGGACAGCTGTGCACTGCTTTGAAAATCTACCCCATAATTTCTAATGTTGCTGGTTGCCACACATCCCAATCTGTTAAAATTAACAAATAAACTAATAATTGTACATTCAGTAGTGCAAAAAGATGTGTTTAAGTAAAATATGAATTTCACTGAAATGCTGTGAATATGATACCAAGCCAAAACAGTGTCAAAGAGTATTAAAGAGTGACCTTCATAATAGAACAGCACGACTGCGTCTTCTATTAGATGACTAATGTTCCGGCTAGTGCTAACAGACCAATTATGAGGTCAAGATAGTTCTTGAATTTGATAGTCTTTGTGATGTATGGTGTGAAATTATGTAACAAATGTGTTCTGCATATCTTGACTTTTGTTGTATTTCTTTAAATTTATGACACAGGTTTGCACTTTTTTGGTAGTGTGTTTAACAGTATACCATGTGGAGGTTGTGTCAGCTTCTGCTCACTTACAGGTTCATTTTAAAAGCGTTACTCGCGCAAAAACAGCTACTTTTCCATATGTGCGCCGTGCGTGAGGCACGTGTATTTTAAAAAGAGCAAAGTACGTGCATATATATATATATATATACACGTACTCGCGTAACATAATGCACATACAAAGGAGGCGTAAACAGGGCATGGAAGGGGCATGGTCTGGGCGTGACTGTACATACTCACATAATGTATTTGAAATCAGACAAATATGTTGACATGCACACATGTACGCACACGAACTTGCTACTGGAGGTTTAGGTGCATGGCGCCGAGAGACCTTCGATTAACCTGTCGTTTATCAGGCCACCTTCTCTCGCCAAGTGGAAGCAGGAACTGGCGGTGGGAAGGGGGTGTCGGATTTCTAATGCCGAATGTGACCCATTGGGGGCAGATTGGAGGTGAAGCAGCAGTCACATCTTTTGAGGGGTCTGAGACAGGAAGACAGACTTTCCTAGCCAAATGACTATCATCACTGTATGGGTACTCATGATTTTAAGGTGCAAGGAGAAAGAGAGAAGAGGAGAAGGTATTCCACATTCCACAAACAGAGTTTACAGGACACAGACTCAGCTTTTAGATCTGTCAGAGGAGGAAGTCAAGTGCAGGTTCAGGTTTAATAAGGAAACTATACAATACTAATGCCAGCAGTTAAAGGAAAACCTAGAGCCCATCACCCAAAGGGGCTTTGCCTTGCTAGAACATCTCAAGATTACCACTGCTCTAGCCTTTTTGCTACCAGCACCTTCCAAACTCCTCTGGGGGTCACGGCTGGCATAAGCCAGTCTGCCACCTTCGTAAGGAGAACATGCCAGTACATATATCCTTCTCTCAGAGCAGACGGCACCAAGAACAAATCATGCAGGATTTTTATCAGGTTAAGAACATGCCATACTGGGTCAGACCAAGGGTCCATCAAGCCCAGCATCCTGTTTCCAACAGTGGCCAATCCAGGCCATAAGAACCTGGCAAATACCCAAAAACTAAGTCCATTCCATGCTACCTTGCTAGTAATAGCAGTGGTTACTTTCTAAGTCAACTCAATTAATAGCAGGTAATGGACTTCTCCTCCAAGAACTTATCCAATCCTTTTTTAAACACAGCTATACTAACTGCACTAACCATATCCTCTGGCAACAAATTCCAGAGTTTAATTGTGCGTTGAGTAAAAAAGAACTTTCTCCGATTAGTTTTAAATGTGCCACATGCTAACTTCATGGAGTGCCCCCTAGTCTTTCTATTATCCGAAAGAGAAAAAACCGATTCACATCTACCCATTCTAGACCTCTCATGATTTTAAACACCTCTATCATATCCCCCCTCAGCCGTCTCTTCTCCAAGCTGAAAAGTCCTAACCTCTTTAGTCTTTTCTCATAGGGGAGGTGTTCCATTCCCCTTATCATTTTGGTAGCCCTTCTCTGTACCTTCTCCATCGCAATTATATCTTTTTTGAGATGCGGCGACCAGAATTGTACACAGTATTCAAGGTGCGGTCTCACCATGGAGCGATACAAAGGCATTATGACATTTTCCGTTTTATTCACCATTCCCTTTCTAATAATTCCCAACATTCTGTTTGCTTTTTTGACTGCTGCAGCACACTGAACCGACGATTTCAATGTGTTATCCACTATGACGCCTAGATCTCTTTCTTGGGTTGTAGCACCTAATATGGAACCTAACATTGTGTAACTATAGCATGGGTTATTTTTCCCTATATGCATCACCTTGCACTTATCCATATTAAATTTCATCTGCCATTTTGATGCCCAATTTTCCAGTCTCACAAGGTCTTCCTGCAATTTATCACAATCTGCTTGTGATTTAACTACTCTGAACAATTTTGTATCATCTGCAAATTTGATGATCTCACTCGTCGTATTTCTTTCCAGATCATTTATAAATATATTCAAAAGTAAGGGTCCCAATACAGATCCCTAAGGCATTCCACTGCCCACTCCCTTCCACTGAGAAAATTGTCCATTTAATCCTACTCTCTGTTTCCTGTCTTTTAGCCAGTTTGCAATCCACAAAAGGACATCGCCACCTATCCCATGACTTTTTACTTTTCCTAGAAGCCTCTCATGAGGAACTTTGTCAAACGCCTTCTGAAAATCCAAGTATACTACATCTACCGGTTCACCTTTATCTACATGTTTATTAACTCCTTCAAAAAAGTGAAGCAGATTTGTGAGGCAAGACTTGCCTTCGGTAAAGCCATGCTGACTTTGTTCCATTAAACCATGTCTTTCTATATGTTCTGTGATTTTGATGTTTAAAACACTTTCCATTATTTTTCCTGGCACTGAAGTCAGGTTAACTGGTCTGTAGTTTCCCGGATCGCCCCTGGAGCCCTTTTTAAATATTGGGGTTACATTAGCTATCCTCCAGTCTTCAGGTACAATGGATGATTTTAATGATAGGTTACAAATTTGTACTAATAGGTCTGAAATTTCATTTTTTAGATTCTTCAAACTCTGGGTTGTATACCATCCAATCCAGGTGATTTACTACTCTTCAGTTTGTCAATCAGTTCTACCACATCTTCTAGGTTCACAGTGATTTGATTCAGTCCATCTGAATCATTACCCATGAAAACCTTCTCCAGTACAGGTACCTCCCTAACATCCTCTTCAGTAAACACCGAAGCAAAGAAATATTTAATCTTTCCGCGATGGCCTTATCTTCTCTAAATGCCCCTTTAACCCCTCGATCATCTAACGGTCCAACTGACTCCCTCACAGGCTTTCTGCTTCGGATATATTTAAAAAAGTTTTTACTGTGAGTTTTTGCTTCTATGGCCAACTTCTTTTCAAATTCTCTCTTAGCCTGTCTTATCAATTTCTTACATTTAACTTGCCAACGTTTATGCATTATCCTATTTTCTTCTGCTGGATCCTTCTTCCAATTTTTGAATGAAGATCTTTTGGCTAAAATAGCCTCTTTCACCTCCCCTTTTAACCATGCCGGTAATCGTTTTGCCTTTTTTTCCACCTTTCTTAATGTGTGGAATACATCTGAACTGTGCTTCTAGAATGGTATTTTTTAACAATGACCTCGCCTCTTGCACATTTTTTACTTTTGTAGCTGCTCCTTTCAGTTTTTTTCTAACAATTTTTCTCATTTTATCAAAGTTTCCCTTTTGAAAGTTTAGCACGAGAGCTGTGGATTTGCATACTGTTCCTCTTCCAGTCATTAATTCAAATTTGATCATATTATGATCACTATTGCCAAGCAGCCCCACCACCGTTACCTTTCTCACCAAATCCTGTGCTCCACTGGGGGTGATCGATTGCACACACATCCTTATAAGAGCACCAGGAGAAGTTGAGGCCGCTTGCTGCTACCGCAAGGGTTTCCACTCCCTCAATATGCAGGTAGTTTGTGATGTCAAGGGCCTCATTCTGGATGTTGTTCCCAAGTTTCCTGGATCCAGTCACGATGTCTACATCCTCTCGTAGTCAGGAATTCATGACCACTTCCAGGAAGGACACATCATGGGGGGGGGGGCTGGCAACTAGGTAGGAAACAATCTATTGATAACACCATATCCTCACCAGGGGGTGTCCCACATCTCTTTGTGGCCAGCCTGGCCTGGCATTGATCTCCAACCCAGCCTAATCCCATTATGGCCAGTATTTCTTGGTTATCGGCTCGGGCGCAGCCGATTAAAAAAAAAACCCTGATCGGACTGCAAGATAAAAATTTCACGATGTGAATCCAAACCGGAATCCGAACCGATACCGGTTCCGATTCACATCTCTAAATGCTATATAACTTGGCCAAAACCAGATGCATGCCTCTTCCACAGGGACAGCCAGAGAATACAGATGAAGAGGAGGAGGAATAACAATTCAGTCAGGAGGAATTGCAAATTATACATTGCCACAGTCAAAGACAGGCTTAAGGCAAAGGAACACTCTGAATCAAAGATATTTTAGTTCGTGATTATAGTGCTTTTATTTACAATGAATTATCTTATGTGCCTAAACAAATACAGTTAATGCCTCTTTCAGCCACCTTTGCTATTTGGTGGTTTGGCAGGGGCTTGGGGTTGGGCCTCTCTGGACACCCTTCTTCTCAGTAACGGTCCCTCAAAAGGTGCTGGACCAGGCTGTTGAGGAAGCTGGCTGCTAGAGGGTCTGCCGGGTCTGTATGAGGCAGCTGGTGGTGGCTGTGGCTGGCAGGAGGCCAATTTTGGCAGCACCTTCCTCCAGACAGCTGTCATCTCATGCAGCTCCTGTCGGATGTCTCGCAATTCATGGCGGAGCCCTTCTGCCTCCTCTTGCATTGCTACTTGGAAACTATGCATCTGGGGCCACAGGTCCCACGCCTCCTCCACAAGATGGGCATTCAGGGAGTGCACAAACAGTACAGAGGCTCAAGGACTCTTTTAGCACCTCAGATACTAGAGTGAAAATATATTACATGCCTCTCTTCAAAACATAGATTCTCTCCCAACACATGCATTTACAGATCCTGCCTAGCTGCTGAGGGTAACAATTATCTGCATACACTCTTTTCAAAGTAGATGTGCAGCCTTACAAGCTCATCTCTCACATTCAAGTAATAGGGTGAAATACAAACAGGATTTAGGCACTGTCCAATTACCTGGGCCCGGAGTGCAGAGGAAAGTCAACAATCCTAGGTCATGTGACCATACAGATCAGTTGCAACAGAGGGCCAAATAGAGTAGGATGCTAGATACAATATACATATCCACCTATCCTATAGTGCAGTGCCTGAGAAAACAGATCTGGGGCGCTGTCGCCAAGGGATGAATCATCCTCTTCTATGTGGGCACATGTGCTGTCCCTCCTGATTCAAGAGGGACCTGCTTTAGGCACACAACCTATACACCATGTAGAAAGCTGTCTCTTGTCATACAGTAAGACAACGTGTCTTAGAGACCGTGCTTACCCTGCTGCTGCTGTCACTGGGAGGGGTCCAGGTCCCCCACCTCACTCATGGTGGACTCTGCCGTGAAGCTTACTTGGGGTTCCCCCCTCTGCTTGTGCCCTGGCTATCTTCCTCTTGACAGAACACCGCAGGTCACGCCACTTGTGGCACAGTTCCTCCACACTTCGGCTGTTTTTAAATACAGCATTGATCTTGGCCCGGATTTTCTCCTATAAAGTTGTTCCTTATGGTATGGGCCCGCTCATTTGGAGGCAGAGCCATTGTAATTCCTCATGACCTCCTTAACAAGCATATCCACCTCTCTTGGGAGAAAGTTTGGCTTGTGAATGTGACCTGGTGGCAGAGAAGAAAGAAGGGCCAGACTCCTTTAAATGGGCATAAAGGCACGTAGTATGCATACAGAAACATAAATCACGTGTAAAAGTGCGCATAAGTGGGTGGGACTTACACTTGTACAACTCACGCATGTATGTAATGATAGTTGATAGTATTATTACGCGCTTCCATTAGTACACACGTAAATAGGTATGAGTTACACGTGTCACTAATTTTGGGTATGCTATTCTGGAGAGCCACCTATTATTCTGAGTGATTGTTAAACAACTGCTGACAATTACAGTTCACATCCACATCCAGGTGTGAGGCCAGCTCTCAGGATTACCTTCAATCAGGTCCCTCTGCTAGTCCTTCCCATTTACCAGATAAGGACGAGGGAGTGGTGGAGTGCGTGATTGCCTTCTGCTGCGAGCTTGGGTGTTTGATGAAGACATAAGTACATGAGCCTGCATGTCCTGCTTTTCAAAAAAGTTGTGGGCTAGGCCCAGGTAGGTGTTACAGAGATACTTTTTTTTGGAAGAGTTGTCCTTAGGTCATCCTTTAAAGGCTTAGCATGGGATTACCATCTAATACTTGTGAGCATCGAGAAGACTAGGTAAGATAAAGCTCATAATTAAGATAGGTTTTTTAGGACAAGTAGGCATAGCTTATTGTTAATGAACTGACCTATACCATTGTTTTTATCTTGTGGTTCACGCCCATGGGGGACATTGGGATGATCATAAGAACATAAGAAAATGCCATGCTGGGTCAGACCAAGGGTCCATCAAGCCCAGCATCCTGTTTCCAACAGAGGCAAAACCAGGCCAGAAGGACCTGGCAATTACCCAAACACTAAGAAGATCCCATGCTACTGATGCAGTTAATAGCAGTGGCTATTCCCTAAGTAAACTTGATTAATAGCTGTTAATGGACTTCTCCAAGAACTTATCCAAACCTTTTTTGAACCCAGCTACACTAACTGCACTAACCACACCCTCTGGCAACAAATTCCAGAGCTTTAATGTGCGTTGAGTGAAAAAGAATTTTCTCCGATTAGTCTTAAATGTGCTACTTGCTAACTTCATGGAATGCCCCCTAGTCCTTCTATTATTCGAAAGTGTAAATAACCGAGTCACATCTACTCATTCAAGACCTCTCATGATCTTAAAGACCTCTATCATATCCCCCCCTCAGCCGTCTCTTCTCCAAGCTGAACAGCCCTAACCTCTTCAGCTTTTCCTCATAGGGGAGCTGTTCCATTCCCTTTATCATTTTGGTTGCCCTTCTCTGTACCTTCTCCATCGCAACTATATCTTTTTTGAGATGCAGCGACCAGAATTGTACACAGTATTCAAGGTGTGGTCTCACCATGGAGTGATACAGAGGCATTATGACATTTTCCATTCTATTATCCATTCCCTTCCTAATAATTCCTAACATTCTGTTTGCTTTTTTGACTGCTGCTGTTGATCACACTCTTTACATGTTTCATGAGCATTGGTAGTAGAAGGGCAGCAGGGGGATGGAAATGCTGGATCACAGGGCTGGAAAAGAGAATGGGGCTTTATCTCTTCTTAAGGCCTGGTCTTCTATGCATTGGTTAGTCTGAGCCTCCATCTTCTTTCTCCTTCTCTCATCCCCTGAACTACTATGTTTGTCCTTTTACCCTCAATTGTATGGACAACATTCATAGAGGCAGCAAGGCCAGGAGAGGGAGCCAGAGAAAATGGAAGGCAACACAGCCAGGAGTGCATTAAGTGGTGGCCAAGTGTGCCATTCAGGAGCTCAACTATTTCTGAATACTACTAAATCCCTCCCTTTTTGTGTGTGTTCTGTGTTGTTCTCTATAAGCCACACTAAGACCCCCCTCCCCCCTTCTTGTTCTTCTACCTGCAATACAGGGTGAGAGCAAGGGGCAAAGGGGATGAAGATTTGAGAGTATAGCGATGAACAGCCCTGCAGGTTGGCTTCTTAAGCCTGCTAAGAGGTAGTGGAACAACCATACTGGCCATTTGACCACTAAAGAAAGGAGAGCAACACATGCACACCTGGTCTCCCTCGCTCCTGAACTCCACCATTGCCTGTCCCACCATCCTACGCAACTCATGCCTTCTCTATACATGAGTAGCTGTATTCCACATTTTAAGTGGTGTGATGCTTTCTGGGTCCCTGGGGTATGCAGAAATGTGTTAAGAAAGATTGCAATGCTAATATAATGTATAATTTTTTCAGGTGCATGTCCATGTTGTCGCTCGTCATTGCTGTAGGTGGAGATGGCGATTGCGCTCCAGAACTTCCTTCCAGTGCAGATGCGTATCTCGCCTGCCAGATAGCTCTCCCTCCTTGACTGCTGGCACATGTTTTGAAGGTGAAATAAACTACCTGAACTCATGCTACATGTGTTGAGTTTTGAATGTTACAGTCTGTTTTCCTATGGAAGTTATTTTTCTCACTTCACAGTCCATCTTCCAAAACTCCTTCCACCCTTCCCCCTTCCTCCTCTCACTTGGTACTCAATAAACACAGACAGGTGAATTTTCTAGAAAAATTTTGTAAAAATTTGCCAAAACCAAAAAAAGAATAAAGGAACAGGGGAGGGGACACTGAGGGAATAATGACTATACAAAAGTATAAAAACAAAATGCCCAGGGAGTTAGGGAGGCAGGTAAGAGGGTGCTTAGGATGGTGACATCCTGCTATCTAGGACCCTTACAGCTGCCCCCAGGAGCTATAAGGCCCATAGTTGGGCATCCAGCGTCCTGAGCACCTTCCTTTGGAAGGCATGCAAAGCTCTCTGGTCTCCCGCCATCCCCCTCAGGAAAGCACAAAACCCCCAGCTTGTGAGAGGCTCATCATTGGAAGTATTTGCTCCCATTGATAAGCCTCTTGGCAGCTGAGCTGGGGTGGGGTAGCGGATGAAGCAGAGGGCCATGCAGGCCTACCTTGGCCACAAAAGTCTCGCTGGGCTGGGTCTCTGCATCCCTAACCCCCTGGGCAAAACAGGGAGGAGGCCCTATGGGAAGGGGAACAGGGGCCTGGGGTGCGCCTCCTCAGGGACGGGTGGCTCAGTCTCCACCACTTCCTCCCTTGGCGGTGTAGGGGTGAGGGTGGAACATCCTGCTGCCCCCCCCCCCCCCCCCAGCCCCCAGCGGTGGCGGCTGCTGCTTGTGCGGAGGCAGGGGCTGTCTCCTCCCGTTCAGCCTCCATGTTGCTATCTTTATCAGCACCTTGAAACAGAAGTTTGTGTGTGAATGATGTCCAGTAAAAGTTACAGATACATGCAATTTTTATTGGGGACTGTGCTGCTCAGTAGACGAAGATTTATTTACCATCAGCCCCATCCCACTCAGCAGGCACCTCCTCTCCCGGAGGCGTGGCTTCTCAAGTCAGTCATTGGGGGCACACCTAGGCCAGCAGGTTTTCAGGATCGCCTCCAGGAGCATGCATGATATTGATTTGAAGAAAATGGCAGCAATGCGTGCCAGACATCTCAGGCAGAGTATTTGTGAGTATCCTGAAAACCTGACTGCCTCCGGTCCCCTGCGGACTGGCTGGCAAGGTATTGCTTGAGATATCAGCATGAAACCATTTTATATTCCCTGAGAAAGTTAGCACCATCTCTTCCTTACAGCATTAGGATACTTGTGCGTCAAAGGTTTCAATCATTCCATGTAAATCTAGCCTCCTATAGTTCTGTTACCTAGTTTGACATAGTGAAGCAATGAACTGCCATGCTAGTAATGTCAGGTTAAGCCATTACAGTCTCCATACATCTCCACTTAATATAACACTATATGGTGGCCACTTGTACCCCCCCCCCCCCCTTGCACTAGCTTAGATAATCACAGGTACCACATTCAACTCTTTCCCTCAATCAATAAGAGACATGCTGGTTAAATGCATGCTGCAGCTCCCTCCATACACTCCTCATCTGCCGCAGATTTCGTCTCTGGCTCAGCCCAGGAAAAAAGGTTCTCTTCATCAGCCACCACCAGGGACACCAGATGAGCGACCTCCCTGGTGGTGAAATCGGGCTGCCTGGCTCTTACTGGAATTTTTTTGAAAGTGCAGTCAAGAGCAGGAAATCCCACTCTTGTGTTTGCCCGTGTGCACAACATGCACCTATGTACCTTTTTTGTGAAGTTGTAGGCAAATAAGCCCAGTAGAAAATATATGCACAAAAGTTTACTACGAAAAAGTCCCAACAGAAAACATTGATCCATTGATCTGGAAGATCACAACTGCTGCATGACATTTCGGACACTTCAGTACAGCCATGTTTTTTTTTTCTCCCATTGCTTAAGGTACCACACACGGTAAAATGGGTGCTTGTATTGAGCACCCGTTTTCCTAACTTGCGCACATCTACCACTCCTGGGCGCCCGCTGCTACATTTAGACTCAGGACAACAGCGCAACAACCGGGGGACCCGGTCTTGGGGTCGCCCATATACTGCTCCAACACAGTGTACAACAAGAGCGACACGTCAACAGATGGACCCTTGGCAATAGAATCTACTATTGTATTTAATTTGTCCAAGAGGCCTTTAACACAGGATGAATTAAAAGCCTTAGAAAAAGGGTTATCATATGTACCTACAACAAAATGTAATGAATTTGATTTACAGGTTCATTTATACCGTTTTTTTTAAATCTTTAAAACTAAAGTTGTTTTTTTTTCAGATTGTCCATTGATACAAGATGAGACTTTGGTATTTGTAAAATCTAGATGGGTCGCTCCGGGTCCTTCTGACCCATCTCTTGCTGTTTTTGAAAAATTAGTACAGGCTGATTTGAAAACATTATTAGCCAAAAACCACTATACACATTATAACCTAACAAAGCATGACAATACTTTATTGAAGTCTCTGAAGGATGATCCTCACATAATCATAAAACCGGCTGATAAAGGGGAGAGGAATAGTGATTTTAGATCACGATGATTACATGACAGAGGTTTTATGTCAATTGCATGATGTTACCTTTTATCTCCCCCTAAGTGTGGATCCGACTGATTCTTTGAAAACTATTATCTCGTCACTCATTCAGGATGCGGTCACACAAAAATTGATTACCACACGTGAGGCCACCTTTTTGACTGTGGAATACCCGAGAACCCCAGTTTTTTACATTCTTCCCAAGATCCATAAGACATTACAAAATCCATCGGGTAGACCAATAGTTTCGGAGATAGGCTCCGTGCTAGAACCGCTCTCACAATTTATAGACATCTTTTTGAAACCTTGTGTACCTCAGATTAGATCTTATGTACATGATTCTTCTCACTTGATCACAATACTGAATGAGTTAAATTTTCCATCTGGCCCTTTTTATTTGGTCACGTTAGACATAGTGTTTCTATATTCCAACATCCCCCAACCTGAAGCATTAACAGTTATTGAGGAAATACTGAATTCACGTACCAGCCCTACACATATACCAACCTCTTTTTTGATGGACCTTGCTAATTTGGCTTTAACAAAAAATGTCTTCAGATTTGAATCTACATACTATCAACAGATAAAGGGTACAGCTATGGGGGCTACTATGGCCCCTAGCTTGGCATGCCTTTATGTAGCCAAATCTGAGGAGACATTTATCTACACTTCTGAGTGGTCAAAATTTCTATATGTGTGGTTGAGGTCTATTGATATTTTTCTTATCTGGTTAGGCACAGACATACAATTTTTTATGTTTTTTGACTGGTTAAATCAATGCAATACCAACCTTCAGTTTAGTTTTAACATTCATCTTGTTAAGATTCCTTTTTTGGATATTTGAATTTCACATGACAACATCCAGTTCATTACGACCATTTTCAGAAAAGGAACAGACAGGAACACTTTATTAAGGTTTGATAGCAGTCATCCTAGGCTCCTTAAAGAAAATATACCCACCAACCAATTCCTGCGACTATGATGGCTCTGTTCATCCAAGTAGGATTTCATTGTGAAAGCTAAGGAGATGACATCTAGGTTCCAACTGAGGGGGTACCCTAAGAAAATTTTGAAACTTGCTTTTAAGCGTGCTCTTAATGTTAATAGGGATCTGGTTTTTTTTTACCCCAGTCTGTGAATACTGATACTTCTTTTGATTGTATCTTACCTTTCTCTCTGTTGAGCCATTTAATCACTAAAATTATACACCAACATTGGAACTCGCTTTCCCTTTAGGCATTGTTATAAGGCTCATTGCGGTTTACATTTCAGAGGGGAAATAATCTACGTGACTTATTGACACAATCCAACTTCTCTTTCATGCGCTTGAATGATCATAGCATACGTATATACCAGCCGTAAGGGAATTGTTCTGTATGACCACACACAAGATCTATGTCACATTTTGATAATCCTCAATCGGGCAAAAGATATGATTTAAGATCAGTTTCAGACTGTAACTCGGAAAGAGTAATTTACATCATTCAGTACCCTTGACAAAAAATATGTTGGTAAGATGACCAGGAAGATAAAAACTAGGATTGTGGAGCATCGCTTTAATATAACCCATACACGGGAAAATGCTCCTTTGGTTGAGCATTGGGTTCAATGTTCACACATTGTTTCTGATTTGTACTTTTTTGTATTAGAGGTTGAAGCCCCCCGAACAGAGGGGGAAACTTCTCTGAGTACCTGGTCCGTAAAGAGCAAAGTTGAATTTATTTGCTTAATACTAGTTTCGCCTCATGGACTTAATAAAGAACTGGAATGGACATATTTCACTTGACTTTCCTCTATGATGTACTCTCTCATGATTGGTTGATTCTACTCTGTTCCTCTGATTGGTTCACGTTTGTTTTGGCGACTTTCAGGCCTCTTTAAATATACACTGGGGTAGATTTTATAAAAGTACGTCGGATTTTAATAGATACGTGCGTAGCCATGCGTATCCTTTAAAATCCGGGGTTGGCGCGCGCAAGGCTGCCCAAAATCGGCAGCTTGCGCGCGCCGAGCAGCCTGCCTCCATTCCCTCTGAGGCCACTCCGAAATCGGAGCGGCCTCGGAGGGAACTTTCCTTCCACCCCCCACACCTTCCCCTACCTAACCCACCCCCCCAGCCCTATCTAAACCCCCCCACCTTTGTTAGAAAACTTACACCTGCCTGAGGCAGGTGTAACTCGCATGCACTGGCCGGCCGGCGCGCGATTCCCTGGCACGGGAGCGGTGCCAGAGGCCTCGTCCACGCCCCCGAAACGCCCCGGGCCGGAACTATGCCCGCGGCCCCGCCCCCGAATGACGTGCCGCCGCAACACGCCCCCCCAACATGCCCCCTAGCAAAGCCCTGGGACTTACACACGCTGCCGAGCCTATTCAACATAGGCTCAGCGCGTGCGGGGGGGGGGGGTTTGGGGCAGGTTTTCGGGAGGTACGCACGTATCTTACGCGTGTACCCCTTTGAAAATCTGCCCCACTGTGTATAATAGGATACGTGCTCCTTGTAACTTACCTTTGAGATTCATGACGGTATGTAACAGAATTTTCTTTATAATATTAAGTCAGTCTGTCTAGCCTCTATCTGACATAGTCCTTTTTATTTTTCTGTTTTAGATATGTTAATTTAGGTCTGTCCCTCCCGATGCAGCCCCAGTGAAACACAGGTCCGTGTTGGGGGACCCATCGTGTGAAATTTATTTATGATAAACAGTGGAGTTGCCGTGCGTATGATCAATAATAAACACAATTGTAGAAATTGAACTATGTGAAGTTTCTGCACCTATCGGGATTATAATACTTTCTTTGGGTACAGTTTTTGCTCTGTGATTTGCTGGGATATATGTAGGTTAGAAATTTATTATAGTGAATCTGGAACTGGACTGCTGTCGTGTAAGGTACAATGGCACAATAGCACAACCCGACTCCTAGTTTTCCCATAGTAGTCTGAGGGTAGATTTTGTGCCAAGATGTATAGAAATTTGTGGCCAAAACTGAAATATTGGGCTTCAGTTCTGTGGCTGCTGTACATTATTAAAAAAAAAATAAATTCTCACTCTATTTAAATAATGAAAAGAAAAAGCACTGAAAATCATGCTATTATAGCACAGTTTACCTACCTCTAAAATGCACATTTATTTTCTATTTGATTCTCCTTTTAATGCCCCAGGCACTGTATTTATTTTCTTTAAAAAGTAACAGCCAGCCCTTTGTCCAGCTTTATTTTAGTTTAAGGCTGAACATCCTTTGGCTACTTTGCATATAATGCATGCTGGACAAAATACAATTGTAGTGTGCTGTTTCACCAGAAGCCACACCGAGCAGTAGCAGTTGTGTGACAAATATACTCCTAAAATGGTTTGCTTTAGATGACAATTCATTTTCTTTTTTTTTTTTTAGCAGATCTACACTGTCCCCAAGATAAGAATTCTAGATCTCACTAAGAACTCAATATTAGCAGTAGAGACAAACCACATTTTTTACTCTACTCCACAGTTCTGCCCATCATTCGACCACATTGGCAAACAGCACTCTCAGAAAGCACAGCTGCCTTCTTGGGGAGACTCATTTTATCACATATTAGAAAGAAACAATGGCTATTTTCATAGAAAAGGAAAAAAATGTTTCAATTCCTTCCCTCTCCTAACCTGATGTAGGAGAACTGTTTTAAGAGAAACAGGGAAAATGGTTTTATCTATCTATAACCAACCCTAAATAAAGAATGGCCACTCTTAATACTAGAAACTTGCCAGCACTCATATATGCTAGGTAAAAATAGTAACACTGTTAGAAGAAACACAGAGAATATTAGAATGGATTAAGAGAAATTAAGGCAGCATAGTATTGGAGACACCCATCTTTGGGAAACAGCGTGAAGGACCAAAACAGTGTTGTGTCCTTTTTGTCTATCACAGCTCCTCATTGAGAAGGATTCAAGCTCCAAAGACCCACATTCTAAATGTTATCTTTGTCACTGCTCTGTTTAGATCCCTGATGTAACCTGTAAAGCCACATCTGCTATCTGAACATCAGATTGAATGGAACTGCTCCAAATGCGTGAACACTAATAATAATGCAAGCAATTACAGTGTAACTATTTCCTTAGGATGACCGTGCAAAGGACCTTTTTGTTAGCCATTTGGTCCTTGAATATAATTGAACCTTATAAATGCTGTTCCCAAATAATGTTGCATGCTTGCTTCTCACCTCCTTCAGAAGGTGCCTTTTTTATTGCTATGCTCTTTCTCACTTCAAGTTGAATGTGGGTGGTGGATGTTTTTGGCTGCCATTCCGTGCATGGCGTGCTGAATTGCATAAAAGGCATGAAAGAAATCTGACACTCAAGATGCAGTTATATAGCAACATCTCACAATGTCCCTGTATCTAAAAATAAATAAGGCAGTCAACAACAACAAAAAGTTGATTTGGCCTGTTGAGATTATCCTGTCTGGGAACGAGGCAAGGTGTGAAAAGGACCAAAGTGAAATTCAGGAGAGCAGCAGACAAGCCAGGGTGCAAGAGGAAATGAAAACAGTGTTGTCTTTATGATGGTAATAGTAATGAAGTTGAGCACAAAAAGGTCAGACAATAGGCTGGTTACTGTACTATAAAAGGTTTCCTGCTGCCAGGGTTCAGGAGGCACCTTTACTAAGGCTGATTACAGAACTTCAAAGCCAAATTAGTTTTGATATTTGAGGAGGATGCCACCAAATTGTGCTTTCTTGATGTGTCAGGCCTGCTATGCTGTCATGGCCCTAGTCCTTTGCTGACGGTGAATACTGGATTTTTTTTTTTTTTTTTACAAAAAATAGGTCTTCTGAATGACTGTGTGTGACTGACTAAGCAACGAGACTGTTGTTCATTTCAAAAGCACTGCTGAGACAGCCAATTTAGATAAAAATCTGGATACAGCAACCCATATGCTCGAGTGATTTATGAAATGGTCATCTTTATTGAACACGACTCAAAAAAAGAACACAAATAATTTCCAACAAAAACCAAATCAGTAATGGAAAAGGAAATATCAATCTACGTGCCGTTTCCCAATTAAGCTGGTTTTTAATTTTTAATTTTCTGTTTTTTTGTTTTTTATTTTTTACGTATATCTAGCCGCATCAGCAAGCCTGACGGCGTGCTTTCTTGTGGTATTTCAAACGAAAGCCGCCCGGACTTCTAATCATTTGCGGCAGTCCTTGATATTCTTTTGTTGTGTATTGTACTACTGTAACTTTTCATTAAATCCTCGATGATTTTACAAATATGCAGTATTCTAATGCAACAGAGCTCGATCTTCGTCGAGCGTGTTTTGACAAAGTCAGATGTTACTTCAATATTAGCTCAACAACCGGCCGAAGTTTCGCAGCTTGTGCTGCTTCATCAGGAGCTTGGAATATAACATTCTTTGTCAAAAGGCATTTGTCTCTTCTTTGTCAAAAGGCATTTGTCTCTTCAAACAGGACGACTTCGTCTCATGACATCTTTGAATGAACTACATACTAGCTTAAAAAGATTGGCTTAAGAGTTCTGTTTTAGTACTCCAAGCAGATTGGGGTGGATTTTTGAAAGGTTTATCCACTTAAATGGATCCAGATAACTTCTGCAGTAAACCAGATGCAAATTCTCTCTCTCCGACTGACTAAACATCCGCTCACAAAAATTGTAAGGCATAGAAAATTTAGCTGGTCTAAAAAGGGGTGGGGCCCATTTCTAAGGCAGGTTCTCAGATTAGCCCATCAATATGTGTTTTTGGCACTAATCAGAAATTTAATGGCACCACTCCAGTCACAGAAATTTCAGTCACAAACCTAGCTAGTCAGATCTAGCTGAAAATCTCCAACTACAATTCTTATCTTACTCAATCAGCAGATTTGTAAAAATTGGCCTGATTTGTCTTCATTTTGCCCTTTCTCCTTCAAACGCTGCTTTATGTTGCAAACTATAAATCTTAAAACTTGCCAAAGATTCAAACAGAAGCTTCATGTGCTTTGGCAGAACAACATTCAAGTTCCATGGAAGAGAAGGTTTGACGAATAGAGGTTTAGTATGCCATAAGCTTTTCATGAACTTGGATACCAACTGATGGATTGAGATTAGTCTACTCTCAGTTTGGAAATAGTAAGCTCCTATAGCACTGAGATGAACTTTCACTGATGAAGTACTGAGACCCGAAGCCGACAGAGAGAACTAAATACTTAAGCTGGTCTTTTGGTCTGCATAAGATGGGTCCAAGAAAGGCTGTAGCCACCACGATGAGAACCTTTTCTATTCAAATCCAAAAACCTTTCTAATAGAAGGCTTACAGACAGACACTACTATATCCTCAATCTCTTTGGGCAAAGTGAAGTGTATGATCAGCAAACATTCAACATCCATGCTGTCAGGTTGAGGGAGGGAAGGTTTAGATGATTTAGAGTTCCTTCCTCTCAAAGTAGTAAGGATAGATCTGCCTCAAAATTGATTGGAGGAGTGCTACACAGCTGTTTCAAGTATATAAACCAAACTTGTCCAGGCCATGCTGGACCAACAAGAATCAGTTATGCCCAGTCCATAAGAACTTTCGACCAAATTTACAGCCTCCTGCGTGTAAAATCTGGGGGTTACACACGCTGCGCGCATTTTAGAAGAAGCCTAGCCACACACGTAACCCCCATTACGCACACAAGAGCTGGGCCTTGCAAAAGGGGCAGTCCAGGGGAGCAGGGAGGGGTGGAGCTGGAGGTGGCCAGTACAGTGGCCATTTGCAACTGGGCCGGGCGATCATGCAACTTACGCCAGCTCAGGAACTGATGTAAGTTCTGAAATAAAAAATGTTTTAAAAAGTAGGCCGTGGTAAGGGGTCGGGGAGGAGAGGGGAAGAGGGAGGGAGGGTAGGTAGGAGGTAGAAAAGTTCCCTCCCAGTCCTCTCCTTAATTGGAGTGGACTGGGAAGGAAATAGTCGCCACACATAAATTGGCTGAATCTACCCCCTCTGTGCGTGCTGGCACACGCATGTTATAAAATCATGCATCTGGATGCGAGAGCGCTGGGGCAGGGGGGGATTGGGAGTACCTGACTTAGCCCTGTACAACCTGGCTTGTAATCTCCGGGTGATTAGGGACTGGCTGCTAGATAGATCTGATGTTATTAATCTATCTGCGGATGGGCAATTGACCACCTCTTTTTCACTTAAATTCGTATTGCAGACTCCAGCTACTAACTTACCCACATTTTTGGTACAGAATATGCTTACCAGACCGATTCGGGCTTCTTGGGTTAAGCTTACACGCCTCTTGAAAATCCCAAGAATCTGTGCCTACTTTCTTCCCATTCAGGGGAACCCTGATTTTATTCCAGGCTCCCACACAGCGGTTTATCAGAGAAGGCAGGCCCGGGCAGTTTGTCTACTGGGGCATGTGTTGACTCCAGAGGGTAAGATATTGCCCTTTGCCGAATTTTGGGAAATTTATGTCACTCCTGCATCTGAGGTTTTTCCGTACTTATGGTTGCAACATTATGTGGGTTCCCTTCCTCCCTCTCTCAGACAGGCTTCCCATTTCCAGTCTTTAGATACCATTTTTTCCTTTGAGAAAGAGAAGGTGCCTTCGCTATTACATTACTATAAGTTTCTAAAGCAGCTGACGGTGGTGGACACATGTTCTATTTTAGTGGATAGATGGAACGGGGATGGGTTTTTCACAGTCACTGCATATATACTTAAAGCATCTTTTAAGCGAGTTTCCCAAATCTCGGTGAACTCTTATTTTAGAGAAATGCAATACAAGTTTCTGCGTAGGAGTTATGTCTCAGCTCAAGGAGCCTTTCATCTTAAAATCTCCTCCTCCCCTGCATGTATACGATGTGGACATGCCCAGGGTTCGCTTTCCCATGCTTTTTGGGAGTGCCCTACTATATATAGTTTTTGGATTAAGATAATTCGATATCTCACATTATTGCTAGGAGTTCCTATTCCTATTTCACCCCTGTGGATTCTTTTTGATTGCATTTCTCCTCTAAGAATCCGTGGATTGGGATGTCGTTTGCTTATTCGTAAGGCATGTTTGGTGGGGAAGAAGGTTATTTTGCTACATTGGAGGGACATGTCACCTCCCTCATATTGGACTTGGCGCAACTGCTTTCACTGCATGATGCTTCTAGATACCGCAGTGGGGCGACTCTCTCCCCGTCACAAGAAACACTTTCTGGAGGTTTGGGATGTATATTTACAGTCTATTCCACAGCGTGCTCGCAGTTCTGTCCTCAACGAGTGATCCCGGATGGTTTTTTTTTTTTGTGTCTGGACTATATTCTAGCCTTATTGGATGGCTGATTCTGTTGCTAGTGGACTGGAGTTTCTGGGGGGGTGGGGGGGGATACTGGGGGGACAGAATTTGTTACATTGTTATTTGAATGTGGGGAAAGTGGTTAAGTGTCACCCCGCTGTCCCTTTGATTTGTTACTATTTCAAAAATTAATAAAAACCGTTTTAATATAAAATCATGCGTCCATGTGTGTGCGCCGGGTATCGTGTGCACATGGAGGCGCGCACATATGTTTTTAAAATCTACCCCTCTTTCTATTGATCGCCAGGACAATTCAATCTGTGGAAAAGCATACATGATTATCTGCACTCCAGTAGAGTAGAAAAGCATCCTAAGCAGATCTGAGTTCACCATTTTCTTCTGATGCAAAGAGGTTGATTGGTGAAGACACTCATGGACTGAACAGTCTGTTAGTATCTGACTGCTCTAAGAACCATTTGTATGGGCAAAATTCTCTGAGGTGATCTACTAATGTGTTGGAAATTCCTGGAAGGTAGGCTGCTTGTTAGGAATTATTAGGAAAGGAATGGTGAATAAAATGGAGAATGTTATAGTACCTGGGCTTGATGGACTGTCTGATCCAGTATGGCAACTTCTTACGTTCTAAGTAAAAAAAAAAAAAAAAACAGACTCGCATGCAAACACCTAACAAAATATTCCTGCAACAAATTCAATACAAAATTTTGTCTTTATAAAATATAGATATATAAATACTTGTATCTGTAAACATTAACCACACCTCGATAAATCAAAGGCCTTTCAAGAGAGATTTTTTCAAGCAGGTGTCCATTCAGAGCTTGCACCACAGCCAAGATTTTTAAAAAAATAAAAATATAGAGAGCAGTCAGCTAATATATACCATCCAAATCACCTCAATATCCATGGTTAATTCTGATAAAGCTTTCCAGCCAGCGAAAATACAGAAAGACCATTTAAACCCTCCATTTAAATGGACATCAAATGGATAATTTTGAAAACAGCCCACACAAGACAGGTCGACAAACATACACAAGTTACACCAGTTTTCAAAGTGAGCTTGCATGCATTGTTTGGTTTGAAAATTAGCCCTTCAAAACTATTGCACACAATTTGTATGCAGAAGAGGTTTAGGAACATTTAAATGCATACTTCTGAAAATCCAAAAGTAACAGCCTAGCTGGGAGGCATGACAGCATCCCAATTGATGGATTCTAGGGGATGGTCCAGCTCAAAGGTTCTCAACTGGGGATTTGCAAGAGGGTTTCAGGGGCCGTGCCAAATTAGCAAAACTAATGAAAAATGTTAAACTGAAAAATGTTTAATTGCTTAGCTAATTTATATACAGAAAAAAGTGTGTTGTGATACGGGGGCTGATGCATTTGTACAACAGGGGAGGGGGGGGGGGGGTCTTTAGGAGAAAAAAACCCCAAAACTGAGAAACCCTGGCCTAGCTGGTCCTATGGTGGGCGAGCAGTCTTGGCCCAGATGATTCTATAGCAGCCAACTGAGACAAGAGTTTTCTTAAGGCTCGAGTACATGCAAGAAGTTAGTCTTAATTATTCCACATTTACTTGGTTTCCTGTATTGGTCACTTGCTTACAGGAGGGGTAAAATGCTAAGCTGCACATACTGCAGCTGCCTATATTACAAACTTTGGTGGTATGACATGAGGCAGTGTGTCGGATTAATCACGGGAGCTCGAGGTCATCTATCCAGGACAGTAGACAGCCAACGAAGAAAACAGAAACTGACTTGGATAAGGAGATCCAGTGGAAAGAAAACACTCTCATCCCCTCTTCACCAGCCCTTGGTGCTCATTTCCACCTCTTTCTCTAGCTTCCGCTTGCTGTCACCCTTTTCCCAGTCCCTTTGCTCACGCTCCCCCTCCCTCAGTCCCACTGCTCATTCTAGCCCCCTTCTCCAGCTTCCCTTTGCTGTGACCCCTACTCACTAATCAGTCCCTCCCCAGTGCTCACTCTCACCCCTCACTCTTTTCCTCCACCCAATAATTCACTTTCTGCTATATCCTTGGACACTTTTGAGCCCTCTGGTGCTGGTACTCCTGTGTTTTTTGGCAGTCATTGCATTAACAGTGTGGCAGTACAAATACTGCACAGCTGAAAGTGATAGAGGCATATGGAGCCCAGAGCTGGCAGCAAAATGCTTTACATCTTCCTGTCTCCCTAGACCAGCAGGCCAGAGTCGCAACCCAAAATTAGGGAACATAATATGAAACACTAAGGGAGCAGATTCAGGATTGTCACCAGGAAATAGTTTTTCATGGAAAGGTGGTGGATGCATGGAATGTCCTCTCTAAAGAGGAAGCGAAGACAAGAACAGTAATGGAATTCAAAAAGGCATGGGATAAACATAAGAGGATCCCTTGTAACTAAAGGATGTCAAACAAACCTCCTGTTTGTTTGACATTAAACTATTGTAAAGCTTGTTGCTATGTTATGTTACAATGTGAACCGGGGTGATGTTTTTTCCTAACGTGCCCCGGTATATAAAAAATCTTTAAATAAATAAATAAATAAAAAATGCTCTGGGGCAGGCGTTACATTTTTGAGAGTAAAAATGTGCATGTCGGGGCAGGTGTTAATTCTTGAGGAGCCCCAAAACTTTACAGAAAAGCAGAAAATACTGCTTTTCTGTAATTTCTCCAACTTAATATCATGGCAATATTAAGTTGGAGGAAGCTAAAAAAGTACAGAAATTTTTTTTTTTTAAAGTGTCACTAGGGGGAGGGGGGAGGTAATAGCTAATAGCACTCATCAACATGAATTTACATGTGATGAGTGCTATTAGCTTCGTGCTTGTTTGGCCATGTGTTTTGGACACGCTAATCTCCTTATTGCACGTGTCCAAAATGCATGTCCAAGCACTGGTAAAGTCGTGCGCTCAGCCGAGTGCACTGTAATGCATCTGCCTGATTGTGAGGAAGGTAACTTTCAGCCAGGGCAATCTACCCAGATAAATATTTGATTTTTTTTTTAATATTCTTTCTTTCAGGCACTTCAAAGCACATTACATTCAGGTGGTGTTGGCATTTCCCTATCCCCAGAGGACTCGTAATCTAACTGCGAGATTTACTAAGCAGTGACAGTTTATCACAGGAGGGGCCAAATATCGCAGGAGGATGTCCCTGTGATATAGAACCCTTCCTTGACAAATTATCACAGCAGTACCATGGTGCAATTTTTTTTTTTTTTGTTTTAATTGTGGCACAAATGCACGACAAAATCGCATCATGGTACAGGGCCTAATAGTGTGATGGCGGCTCACTTCATCCAGGGCTGTAATCGCATTAAAGGATCAGGCAGCTTGAATCACACCCCAACTACCAAAGATCAAAAATCAGCCAGGGGATCTTTGGAGATCTCCGCCCACTGCCTTTAAAATAATGTTCAGTTTATGATGGCAATAATCCCCAACCAATGGCTACAGTGTCTCACTAATAATGCGCATTCAGGCCGATACAGTACAGTGCGCTCCTGTGTTAACCCGCATTTGGAAGCACGTTTTCGACGCGCTGGCTTTACCCCTTATTCAGTAAGGGGTAATAGCATGTCGAAAACGCGCGTCCAACCCCTCCCCCCCCCGAAACTAATAGTGCCCGCAACATGCAAATGCATGTTGATGGCCCTATTAGTTATTCCCGCACGATACAGAAAGTAAAATGTGCAGCCAAGCCGCACATTTTACTTTCAGAAATTAACGCCTGCCCAAAGGTAGGCGTTAATTTCTGTCTGCACCGGGAAAGTGCACCCTTTGACTTAATATCATGGCGATATTAAGTCAGAGGCCCCAAAAGTAAAAAAAAAAAGTTAAAATCGGCCCGCGGGTCAGAAGACGGATGCTCAATTATGCCAGGGTCTGTTTTCCGAACCCGTGGCTGTCAGCGGGTTTGAGAACCGACACCGGCAAAATTGAGTGTCGGCTGTCAAACCTGTTGACAGACGCCACTCCTGTCAAAAAGGAGGCGCTAGGGACGCGCTAGTGTCCCTAGCTCCTCCTTTTACTGCGGGCCCTAATTTGCATAGGCCACCTTCCTGAATATCGCGCCCAGGAGAGTGGCCTGTGCGCGCGCCGGGAGAGCAAACGCTCACCCACTCTCCCACGTGTTTTCTGAATCGGCCTGATTATGTATAATTGAAACCTTCAGGTTGTCTTTGTGCAGATGCTCTTATAGCTCATATGTACTCAATCTAAGTAAAATTATTTCTTCCCACAACTATTATAGACAGAAGTTCAAACACCTAGCATAGAATGTGCGCATTCTGAAGCCGATGTCAAACGGTGATCTGGTCACATTTGAGAATGATTATCCTACTGTCTGGGAACTAGTGGCAGAACAAATGAGACAAGGTCCCAGCATGGTACATCTCAAGACCACCTTGCACAGGGAGGTGCTGTTGCCCCCTCTCTAGCATCTAGTCCCTTTACAGCCATAGACCTCAATGCACTGCACTGGCTGCCTCAACGGTAGTTTTGCCATTGCCAACAAAGCAGTATCTAAAAAGTAATTTAGAATCAGTAAACTGATCAAATATGGTCTGGGCTCCATTATGAAGGTGAGCAGTAAGAGTGAAAGAGGGCACCCCTGCCTAGTACTCCACCCCAGCGAAGACAACCCTGAATAACTGATATTCAGTTTTACGCATGCTTCGGATGATGCATACAACTTGTGAAGCCAAACACTAATGTTCTCTTACAGACACATTCTTGGAATAACCCTAAACATGAATGGCTAGTGGATTCTATCAAACATTTTCTCAGCATCTATGGATAGAAATATTGTGGGTACCAATCCCTGTTTAGAGGCACAAATCAAAATTTAACACTTGCCTAATGTTATTGGATGCCTGCCTCCCCTGAATAAAGCCAGCCTGATCCTCATGCACTAATGGAGGCGCTACTCTTGCCAGTCTATCTGCCAATATCCTGGCAAGCAACTTTATATTTAGGAGTAAGATAGGACGCTAGGATCCACAGAGGTTCTTATCTCTCCTCTCTTTCAGAAGTATAGTAATCCCTGCAACTCTCATCAAGGGTGGCAAACAGCCCTTGGAAAGCAAGGAGTAGAAAGCTTGCTGTAGATAAGGTGCCAAAGACAGTCTATATTGCTTATAGAAGCAGGCGGTGAAATTGTCTAAACCAGGTAAGCCTTAATGGCCAATAGAATCTCAGACCTGGCAATCTCATTCAAAAATTCAGTGGACCTCAGATACACTCAGCAAGACTACCAAGATAGATAGATAGTGATAAATTGCAGGAGGACATTGCGAGGTTGGAAGACTGGGCATCCAAACGGTAGATGAAATGTAATGTGGACAAGTCAAGGGTAATCAATATAGGGAAAAATAACCCATGCTGTAGTTACATGATGTTATGTTTCATGATAGGAGTTACCACCCAGGAAAAAGATCTAGGCATCATAGTGGACAATACATTGAAATTGTCAGCTCAGTGTGCTGCTGCAGTTAAAAAAGCAAACAAAATGTTAGGAATTATTAGGAAGGGAATGGTGAATAAAAGAACGTAAGACCACATCTTGAATATTGTTTTCAATTCTGGTGCTGCATCTCAAAAAAAAAAAAAAAAAAAAGATATTGATGCACTGGAGAAAGTACAAACAAGGGTGACTAAAAGATAAAGGGGATGGAATGGCTTCCCCACGAGGAAACGCTAATAGGTTAAAGCTGTTCAGCTCGGAGAAGAGACGGCTGAGGGGGGGTATGATGAACGTCTATAAAATCATGAAAGGACTAGAATGGGTTAATACAAGGACTGGGGGCTTGCCATGAAGTTAGCAAGTAGTCCATTTAAAATAAATCAAAGAAAATTATTTTTCACTCAATGCATAATTAAGCTCTGGAATTCATTGCCAGAAGATGTGGTTAAGGCAGTTAGCATATCTGAGTTCAAAAAAGGTTTGGACAAGTTCCTGAAGGAGAAGAAGTCCATAAACTGCTATTAGTCAAGCTGACTTAGGAAATAGCCACTACTTGTTACCAGCATTAGTTGCATGGGATCTATTTAAATGTTTGGATACTTGCCAGATACTTCTATCCTCAATTGGCCACTATTGGAAAACAGGATGCTGGACTTGATGGACCCTCAGTCCATCAAGCCCAACCCTGTAGACTTGCATCTGTAGTGACCACCAACCAGTTGGGAGTCTCTAACTCCATTCCTTTCTCCAGATACTCCCTGCTTAATCACTAGAGCAACTGTCGTCTCACCTCCGGCAGCAAGGTCAATGGCACATTGTACTCCTGAGACTGAGTATTTCAATGGGCCAGAAGGGACCTCTGCAGATGACACCCAAGGAACTACCTCTCTCACTGGGGCCACTGATCCCAGTGTCTGTAGGTATGACCATACTAAAGGAGACCATCGATCTCAGGGCATGGACCTGCCCCCATATTTTCTGAATGTGGGACTCTGGAAGAAACACCTTGTCCTGAGTCGTACTGAACCAGACACCTAGATACTCCAGGACCTGAGAAGGCTACAGACTGCTCTTGGCCAAATGCATTATCCATCCCAAGTGCTGCAGCAACTGAACCATCCTATTCGATACACCCAGCTCTCTACCTCTGATTTGGCTTGGATTAGCTAGTCATCCAAGTATGGATGAACTAGAATTCCCTCCTTGTGGAGAGCTGCAGCCACCACCACCACCTTGGAAAAGGTCCTGGGCTCCCTGGCCAAGTCAAAAGGCAATGCCTGAAACTGGTAACGACAGCCTAAAACCACAAAGCATAAGTAACGCTGATGTCTGCAAATCGGAATGTGTAGGTAAGCCTCTGAGAGATCTAGAAAAGTAAGGAACTCTCCACTCCATAATGCCATGATGACTGACCTTAAGGTTTCCATTTGGAAATGGGTAACCCGAATGGCTCAATTGACCCTCTTTAGATCTAGAATAAGTCGAAAGGAGCCTTCCTTCTTGGGAACCACAAAGTAGATGGAATAATGGCCTGTACCTTCCTGACCCTTTGGAACAGGAACAACGGCCTACAGAGTGACCAGCCTCTGCAATATGGCCTGAACTGCTATCCACGTTTCCCTAAAATGGCAAGGGGAAGCCATCTGAGAGAGGATGGATAAACTCCAAGGCATACCTGTTAGACACCACCTCTAAAACCAACTGGTCGGATGTGGTGTGGGCCTATCTCTGATAAAACTAAGACAAGTGGCCGCCTATCTCTGGAACTGGAGGACTGACCCCCAAAACTTCATTGGGAGGATCAAGAAGCTCCAGAGCCGGAAGTACCATCTTTACCTGGCTTCTTTGCTCAAAAGGACTGCGACTTCATAAATGTGCAGGACCTCTGGATTATTCAAACTTCTGGAAGAGCGAGAACTCCGAGCGTTCCAAAATCGCCCCTTCACTGACAAAATCTGGGGAGTAAATTTCCTGTCCTTGGGTAACCAATGAAATTTGGACTCACCCCATCAATCCACCATCTTCTCTAATTCCTCCCCAAATAATAAGCACCCTTTAAAGGGCAACCCTATAAGATTGTACTTTGAAATAGTACCAGCAGCCCAGTTATGCAGCCAAAGTAGTCATTAGGCTACAGTCACTGAAGCCACCCCCTGAGCAGCCATACATGCCAAATCATAACCTGCATCTGCCAAGAACACAGCTCCTGGCTCCAGATACGGGCCATTCTTGCCCAAACCTTACGAGCCTCCTAGACTAATTGTAATCTAGCCCTGGTCACCATACAACAGCAAGAGTAGATATGGAGATTCATGGCCACTGCCGTAAAGGCCTGTTTCAAAATTGCCTCAATCTTCTGATCCAGGGCATCCATTAAGGCTGCACCTCCATCCACCATAATGGTGGTAAGTTTTGTCACCGCATAGACCAGAACATCCACCTTGGGAAACCAGAGCTGCTCTCTAGCTTTAGGATCCATAGGGTCTCCTGCTGGAGATGGAGAAATACTGGCTAGCTGATGTCTGTGATGAGCTACATGAGAGGGATGTCAGCGCATCTTTGTTCTCCATCTCCACCTGCTGGTTGGAGTGCACAACCCACTGGTGAGGACTGGCTTGCCCCGATGAAGATGAATTCTCAGTTTCTAATCCAATCCACCACCCTAGGCCCAAGCCCTAGACTGCTCAGTTTTAATTTATGAGCCTGGTATGTGAGACAGTATCAAGGAAGATATGGGGCCAATGAAGTGGCAGGAGGAGAAAAAGCAGACTAAACCACTGCCCTTTGCTTACATGCATATGGAACAAGGCCTGCAGCCTAAAGGATAGACTCTTTCTCAGGTACATTTCATGTGGAATGAAAGCAGATATTAGTCTGGGTTGTCTTTCTGTCCATAGCTACAGCTATGCAGCTCTCCGCTTCTAGGGATTTTCCACCAATTTTGGTAAGATAAAATGAATGACAACACACATGAGAAAACAAAAACGAGAATATTTATGTTCAGAACCTTTTCTAAAATGGATTACTTTACCTGTTTATATTTTGCATATTTTGTCAATAATATTCTTCAAAGCTTTTTACACTCTGCTGCGATTGCATATTCTCACCCAAAGGGAACATCATACTGCTTGTGTATACAGTATATTTATTGTAAATCCAGAAACGTAAGAAGGCTATCGATGTGTTTTTGGGATATGGTGGAAGCATACAATGCTCCACGTTTTCTTCCTATAATAAAAGGTGTGAAAGGAGTTTTGGCTTTTTAAATTTTATACAGACAATAAAACGGGGAGTTTTTTGGTTGTAAAATACTAGCGGTTTCCGGTTTAAGAACAATATGAACACATGCAAAAGACCAATAAGATGTTTAATATATACATTCAATTATATATTTTTTTTAAATCTTCTAACATACTGAAATTTCATTGGATAACTCTAGCTTAAAGGTCCAATTCAAAGAGAAAAAGAAAAGAAAAGAATTGTTAAAAAAAATTGTTTTAAAAGAGCTACCATAAAAGACTTCAATAATGCCCAACCAACTCTGAAATATAGTTTGACCACAAAGTCAGTTAAGTACACTCTCAAATTATTGAGCAGAGGTAAAGAGCAGTTTATAAAAATGTCCCTGAAAGGAGAGCAGAAACGCTGCATCACTCTGCACAAAAAAGTTGATTCAGAATGATGTCCTTGCAGCAGATAAGTTAGATGATGAGAACCAGAATAGTGCAACTGAAGAAAAACAATATCCGATGCCTGAAGATTTTTCAGGTGTGGAGCTGGAAGCCCTGCTAAGAATATTTTGGTTATCACAATGAACATACAAACTATTCTCGAAGTCCAAGAGAAAAATCAAGTTCTGGACACTTCAGAAGGCCAAAATTGCTGCTAACCCTCTGAAATGTGCATCTGGGGAATTTAAGTTTGCAAACACAAAAAGTATGTTTAACTTCAATTCATGAGGGATATTCAGTTGCTTCTACTGGCAAAATAATATACTTAAGATTATTCAAGCAGCTGGGAACACCTGCAATTGGAAAATGTGGATGGACCAATCATACTCAATAGTGAGGAATTTGCATTTCATTTTTGGCCAGTGAAAAAAAATCTTCCATCCTTTGTTCAGCCCTAGAATGAAGAAAACAATCATCAGGGTTGAGCTTTTGAAATTTAGGATGATTTAAAAAATTAAAAAAAAGAAAAGAAAAGATAACCCATGTTAAAAATCACATCTATTCCAAAAGCACAATTAAATTCACTGAAACCACACGGATCAAATGCACATGTCCATGAGGGAGTTCATATGTCACTAAATACTGCGCTTCTGTTCACAACTAAAGGCTCTTTCAAGTATAAAGAAGCTGAAGCAATGAATCTTGGAAGGTGATGCCATGCAGCTGAAATGTTACTGCAATTCTGCAGGAGAACTCTTAGGGTGAACTTGATACTGGAATGAACACTCCCTCAAGTTGTGTTTACTGCTAAGACATTTTAACAGTGGGAAAATAAAGCACCATGTAATTGTGCTGGGCTCTCTTGTAAGGGTGAAAGGCTAGTTTGCAGCACTTGTAATTTTAATGGAACATCACTGTTTTAGGAAGCTTTTACATTTTACAGAATAATTACATTAGAAAATATGAATATGAAGCAAATACATATATTTTTAAAATATTTCAAGTTTGCAGACTCAAGCCTAGAATAAACAGGCCCTTGAACTACTATGGAATGAAAAAGCAAGCAAGCAAGATTTTCTTTATGTATTATAAGGATGTTAGGGACTCTGGATGAGCAGGACGTTGCATCTGCGCATGTGCCAACAAGTGAGGAGCAGTAGCGGTAACAGCAAAGGCTGGAGCCAGGGGACGAGCAGGCGCGATGCCTGCCTGGCATTTTGAAAAGCCAATAGCATAGCATGGGCTGGCCTAGAATCTCTCTCACCCTCCCACTGTCTGCTCCCACTCTATGTGCCATTCAACTGCCTCCGGAAACACACAGGACTGTGTCTATGGCACCTCTTGCTTTCTTTGAGAGTGAAGGCCTCAGCCAGCGAGACAAGGGACAACAGGAGGCCCCCAGTGCACCACAATAAGAGAATATGAGGAGCGGTGGAGATGTCAAAGATGGTGAATAAGAGGGAAGGCTGGGAAATGTGTGAGAGAATGAAAAAGCATGAGTGAAAAAGGTTAGTAAGAGGTGGGGTTGAGTGAGAGAGAAGGAGAGGAAGCAAGAGGGTGAAAGGGAGAGTGGACAGCAAGAGGGAAGAAAAGGGAAGGAGGTGATGAATGGGCCAAGAGGATGAGTGAAAGAGGAGGGCAGAGGGAGGCAAGTGAGAGGATTGGTATAGGAGGCAAGGGGTGAAGACAGGGAATAGTAAGAACGAAGGGAAAGGAGGAATGGGGCTGAGTGACAACAGTAAAAGAGCAGGAAGACAGCAAAGGGGTGAGTGAGAGGAGTGGCTGAGGAAGCATGAGAGTGAAAGGAGAGGAAAGGAAGAGGGGTGACTGGATGGGAAGGGAAGACAAGAAAGGGAAGTGTAGGAGTAGAGGGGGATGAGAGAGAGAAGGGAAAGGAGGGGAGGTGTTGTCCGGTGAGGATAGTGAGTGAACAGAGCAGAAGCACAGCTCCTAATAATACTCTTCTGTTCCATTAAATTAAAAAATTTTAGATAGTAAAATTAACTTAAAGACAAAACACTAACCTTCAAGATTATTGCTGTTCTCAACAAAAGAATGTACAGTCTGCAAAATACAAAACCACATATTACAAACACTGGACACATTCTCTCACGCACTCACAAAATGATCTTCCTTGCTAAGTTTAACCAACCAACAGTTCACATCATTTTAAAATGTGCACTGTCATGACATTTCAGCAGCACATTAGATTACTTTTGGACACAAACTGATTCTTAGCAGTAGTGACATTCAGTATTCCAGTCTTTTCAGCAAAATCATAAACATGCTGTTATGGGCTGAAAGAAACACTTAATACTGAAACTAACAACTAGGGATGTGCATCGTTTTTTTGATGGATGAAAATATCGTACGATATTTTCTAATCCGTCAAGTATTGGGGGTCCCCGAAAATGATAGGAAAACCCCATAAAGTTTTCATGTGGTTTTCTTATCGTTTTGGGAGGGGGAGGGGGGAGAGAAAGGGCACAGGAAAAAAAAACCCCCCAAACCCACCCCGACCCTTTAAATCTAATTATTTAGAATCCCCCACCCTCTCGACCCTCCCAAAACTTTCCTATAGTAGCTGGTGGTCCAGCGGGGGTTCCAGGAGCAATATCCCGCTCGTGCCATCGGCTGCCACTAACCAAAATGGCGCTGATGGCCCTTTGCCCTTACCATGTGACAGGGGCTATCGGTGCCATTGGCCGGCCCATGTCACATGGTAGGAGCAATGGACGGCCGGCACCAAGGTGGAGATCGCTCCCGGGACCCCCGCTGGACCACCAGGTACTTTAGGAAAGGGTTTTTTTTTTTGGGGGGGGGGGGGGATTCTAAATAATTAGATTTAAAGGGTCGGGGTGTTTTGGATTTTTTTTCGGCTCGGGACAGCTGAAAACAAAAACTGTCCAGACCGCAGAAACAGAATTTCTCGTGGGTCCACGATCCCGAAACCGGCACCCAATTCACATCTCTACTAACAACAAGCAAGAAAAATAATGTATTGAGATATCCCAGGAGGAGAGTGCAATTACCAGCAAGGCAATTCAGGAGCAATCTCAGAGAATGTTAATACAATAAGTCACCACCTCTAATATGCATACCAATGTGTTAGCTACTTAAGTTAATACAACATTTTCCTAATTGGTTGGCATTATAATTTTATCTCATATGCTAATAAGATTGGATTCTTGTAACTCATGTTATTTCATATAAAACTGAGCCCAGAAGGCAGAAATAAAAAAACTCAATGCTGACTCTTAAAATACTTTTTGACCTTTAACATTTTTTGGTATTTCAGCATAGTTAGCTATTCCTATAAGTCTGATCAGAGCACTCTCATTGCTGCAATTATCTTTATTTCTTTACCGCTACTAAACTAGTGTGGCTTCAGAATGTCAGGTCACCCTTAAGATACATGCATGGCCACTTGGTATTATTCTGCAGTATTAACATATCCCTTGAGCAAGAGCAAAAATGAAAATGGTTTAGCACTTAGCTTACAGGCTATGCAACCATCAAAAACACAACTGTAGAGCCTGCAAGTTTTCCATGGGATTCAAAAAAGCAAACAGAATGTTGGGAATTATTAGAAAGGGAATGGTGAATAAAAGGGAAAATGACATAATGCCTCTGTATCACTCCATGGTAAGACCGCACCTTGAATACTGTGTACAATTCTGGTCGCCACATCTCAAAAAAGATATAATTGCGATGGAGAAGGTACAGAGAAGGGCGACCAAAATGATAAGGGGAATGGAACAGCTCCCCTATGAGGAAAGACTAAAGAGGTTAGGACTTTTCAGCTTGGAGAAGAGACAGCTGAGGTGGGATATGATAGAGGTGTTTAAAATCATGAGAGGTCTAGAACGGGTAGATGTGAATCGTTTTTTTACTCTTTCAGATAATAGAAAGACTAGGGGGCACTCCATGAAGTTAGCATGTGGCACATTTAAAACTAATTGGAGAAAGTTCTTTTTCACTCAACGCACAATTAAACTCTGGAATTTGTTGCCAGAGGATGTGGTTAGTGCAATTAGTATAGCTGTGTTTAAAAAAGGATTGGGTAAGTTCTTGGACGAGAAGTCCATTACCTGCTATTAATTAAGTTGACTTAGATAATAACCACCGCTATTACTAGCAACGGTAACATGGAATAGACTTAGTTTTGGGGTACTTGCCAGGTTCTTATGGCTTGGATTGGCCACTGTTGGAAGGATGCTGGGCTTGATGGACCCTTGGTCTGACCCAGTATGGCATGTTCTTATGTTCTTAATGTGTGTGAGAGAGAGATAGTGTGAGTGTGTGATAGAGCATGTGAGAGCTTATGTGTGTGTAGGAGAGCGTATAAAAGTGAGAGCTTGTGTGTGTAAGGGAGTCTGTGTGAGAAAGCATGAGAGAGAGAGAGTGAGTGAGTGAGTGAGTGAGTGTGGAGATGTGGGAGGAAGAGAAGACAGAAGAGAAAGAAGAAGAAGTAGAAAGGAGTAGAGAGACCCTAAAAATTAATTAGGAAAAGACAGACAAGGGAAAAGTGGATAAAAAGAGACCTGGACCAACCGGTTAGAAAAAATTCAAAGATCAGACAACAAAGGTAAAAAACAAAAACAATTATTTTGAGATTTTAGCAACTGGAATATGACATATTTGGGAATGAGCATTTCTTATATTTTTGTAGTTTGCTCTCTCTTTAGGAGTTCCGCTGTTCAGTCTGGTTTCCCAAGCTATTTTGGTTTTGTTTGCACCAGAGCTGGTGTTAAGTCTCAAGGAGTCCCAAAAGTTAGCAGAAAAGCAGTATACTGCTTTTCTGTAGTTCCTACAGCTTAATATTGTGGCGATATTAAATTGAAGGGCCAAAAAAAGGAATAACTAAAAAAAAAAAAAAAAAAGTCTTGGTTGCCAGTCAGGTTAGGAAAAACGGACACTCAATTAATGAGCGCCTGTCTGCCTAATCTGCACACTGCCACTTCTCCTGGGCACCCAATGCCATGGACGCGCTAGGGATGCACAATTTATCCCTAGTGCATCCTTTTCTAGCATGGTGGCTCATTTATCTATTGTATTGAGTGCCCAGGAGAGGCAATTGTATGTACATTAAAAAAAAAAGTGTCTAATTTGGACTCGTGTTTTTAGTACATCGGTATTGCATCGGCCTGTAAGATAGAGTCAAACTCACAACTCAGAGCTTCTGAAACAAGGCCCATTGCTCTCACAGCCCTGAACCACCTATAATGTACAGACTACCAAAATCTAATCTTGAACGTAAGATAAAATTAAGCGTTCTTCTGACTGAAATTCCTCACACATCTACAAGGAACATCATTGCACTATTAAGCTTTAGAGTACCAGATGGTAAACTTATCACAAAAGCTATACATCGGGTTTATCATAACTTCTGTACAAATGTTCACTTGGGAGGCAAAAATGTAGAGGCCATGTTAATTTTGTGTCATATCAAGTGTCTGTTTACTGCTACAGGCATTTCTACTTGATTTTTACTCAGAAATTCTGATTGAATAAGTGTGTGATAGCATAATTACATTGTTTCGCAGAGAAAGAAAAAATGCTAATAGCTATGCTGAAAATCATATGCAATTTACCTCTTTGACATTAAGAACCATATAGGGTAGAGCTTTGAGAGATGAATGGATCTCTCTCAGAGTCTCAAACTCCTGCTGAAAAGATAGAGGCACAAATTTTAAAATAAGGAAAATAAGATGCTTACTCACCACAAAATCATTACAATGTTTCCCTCCTTTAATTTAGGGGCTTATGTACTAAAAGTTTTCTTCTATTTTGTCTATGGAAAAAATGCTCAGTACATAGGGCCCTTCATTTAATAGGGGTGCTAGAATAAAGTCCAGATGTATATTGACGGTTCTTCCATTTTGAGACTATGGGGAATATGGTCTCTACTACATCAAGCCCTAATTCAAATGCATCATTTCCTCTACATCTCATATCAACACACACACATTTTTGGAGGTTCTCGGATGCAGATGAAAAGAATGCATTTGATTTAATCCTGCATTCTTAATTGAAGTAAGGTGTGTTTTAAAAAAAAAAAAAATATATATATATATATATATATAGATAGATAGATAGATAGATAGATAGATCTCATCATACATTTAAGAGAAGTGAAGATGTGGCATTGGGCTCAGGAACTGCCTCTCCCATGCTATTGCGCACTCTGTCTCCAGCAACTTCGGGGAAAGCTTGGGCTCAGGGACCTTACTGCTGCTGACTTTTTTACCTGCAGCTGAGGTCTGAGCTGGGGGACCGCGGGCCTCTTCTCAGTCTCTGAGAGAGGGAGCCGAGACAGTTTCCTTGCCCGCTTCCCTGCCATGGCGAGACGCCCCCAGGCTGAATCAGCTGTGGGAGTGCGCCAGAAGCTTCCGCCTTTCGCTTTTCCGAAAAAAAATTAAGATGGCACCAAAGTCGCCAGCTCTGAGCCTGCTCCTTCGCAGCCGCCCCTCCTCTCCTCAGTCTGAGGGAAGGGCTGGCTGGGGCTCCGCCCCCTGGCCCCATGGTTGCTGTCAGCCGCACATCGAGTGTTCCTCTTGTATTATTCCCTTATTGCTTTTCTACTGGGGCTGTGCAGGACTGCAGAGGTGGCTCCTCCTGTGTAGGGCGCCGTTGCGCTATCAAAAGTAAATTAAGAGAGGAGAGATGCAACAACCAATGGAGAAGCATGCTGGGGGGGGGGGGGGGGGGGGGTCTATTTTTAAGGCTCCTGAAAGGAAAAGGAAAAATAAAGACTCTCTCCTCTGGTGCTCTCTCCTTGATTCTCCAGTCGCCACATGGTCCCCTTCAGTAAGTGGGGGGGAGCATGACAGAGTCATTAACAATTTTTAGCCTGGTAGAGTTGGGGAAAGCCACCGCTTATCCCTGGATGTGAACAACAAGGAACTGGATGTACTCTTTGGGATCCTGCGGGCACGTCCTAATTTGGTTATTTCTTGTAGTGACCTTTCCACTATTAATGTTGATGAAATCAAGTTTTCTATATCGCTGTTTTTCCCCTATGCCAGTAATTATGTTTTTTGCCTCCTTCACCACAGGACGTTGTTATCCTATTACTATTGGTATTGCTATCTTTAGGTCTGTTTGTTTTATTAATTTTTTATCTTATCTGATTATTCCCACATTGTTACATACTTTACAAGGGAATAATCTAGTGGTTACAGCAGAAGGCTGCAAACCAGGAAAGCCAAGGTTCAAATCTCACTCACATTCCTTGTGACCATAGGCAAGTCACTTAACCCTCCATTGCCTCAGGTACAAACTTTGATTGTGAGCCATCAGGGGACAGGGAAATACTTAGTACCTGAATATAATCTGCTTTAAAGTGACTTAAAGATAGATTCCTTAACATTCGGGTAGGTCAGTCCTAACCAGGGAGTTAAGCACCTTTGCCAGCAGATGGAGACAGAGCAAAAGCTGATGCCATGGCTATATAGTCTCACCCCGACATCAGCCCACCCGTAGTCTCCGTTTCCGGCAGATCAGATGGTGGACATGGATTTCCCTTAAGGGGATTGCCTGTGAGTAAAAAAAAAGAAGAAGAGAGAATTTAGAAAGGAGATATCGGAAAGGCAAGATGTCTGTGTACCACCGCTTGACTCCTGAGGTGATACCTTGCGGTCCCTCCCTCGGTAGAGTGCCTTCAGTCCAATAGCCTTGACTGGTGTGGACCTAAATTCCAATTAGCAGTTGCAGGCCAAGAGAGGCTCGGCAGTGAAGGCTTTAGCCTTCTCCCTCTGTAGCCGGGACCAGTTCCTGCTCTCAGCTAGGGAGGGCTGAACTCAAGTAAAAGTTTTCTTACTTAAAAAAAAAAAGCTCCACAGGGTTTGGTTTTCAGCATTTGGCTGTCCTGCTCACATCTCTGGAGTACTGTGAGGTGAGGAGAGAGTATGGGCTTGGGGTTGAGCAGCCATTTAGCTTCTCCCATTTTGGCGTGTGGAAGGCTGTGGAGCTTGTGCACTTTTTGCTGCAGACTGTCAGGCGCGCTTGTGTGTCCGTGTGGACATCCGTTCTCCCTGTGCTTCCATTATTGGGAATTTTTCCTTCTGGACGCACCTCTTGGGCATTCAGTTTATGCATCACTGCTGGGTGTCCAATTTATTTGGGTGTCCAGTTGGACAAATGGCCTAGGCATGTGAGTTTGGATGCACATTTTTTGTGTGTCCATTTTGGGACACTTATATACGTGGTTAAACTAGGTGCAAGCCTTCATTAGTCTACACACTTATAGCATGGCGCCTGCGGCAAAAAAACCTAAGTGCCTAACTATCTGTGCTGCTTGCCATATCAAGGCCATTCAGCTTTAAGCTTGTGTCAGCGCTGTCTGGATGCTCGGGGAGATTTGCCTCCTTCTGATTTTGCTGGCAATGGTCCATCTCCTCAGTCTGAGGGGAGTGGGACCAAGGGAGACATGGCAGGGGTGTCTTCTCCCTTGATAAGAAACCAATCTGGTTATCAAAGGAGGTGGCTAATAAAATAAAAGCAAAAAGAACAGTATTCAAGAAATATAAAGGATCCCAAAAAGAGGAACACAGAGAAGAATATCTGGTGAAACTGAGGGAGATGAAGACAAAAATCAAGAAAGCAAAAAGTCAGATGGAAGAAAGGATTGCCAAAGAGGTAAAGCGAGGTGACAAAACAGTTTTCAGATATATCAGAGAAAGGTCCGAAGTAGTATAGTGAAATTGAAAGGTGATGAAGATCAATGTGTGGAGAGAGACGAAGAAATAGCTGAAATATTAAACAAATACTTCAGTTTGGTGTTCACTAAAGAAGACCCTGGAGAAGGACTGTCGCTAGTTGACAAGACTGTGGATGGGGGTGGAGTAGATAAAACTTCATTTACAGAAGAGAATGTATTGGAAGAGCTAAGAAAACTGAAAGTGGACAAGGCCATGAGGCCGGATGAGATACATCCCAGGATACTGAGAGAGCTCAGAGATGTGCTGGTAGATCCGCTGAAGGATCTGTTCAGTAGATCCCTGGAAATGGTCTCTAGTTTCCAGCCTCCTCTCTGCGCCCACTGTTGTGAAAAGGGACCACCACCACTGCTCTTCTCTAATAATACAGGCCGATATTCCATTTAATTTGTCATGCCCAAGAAGGAAGGGTCGTTTTGGCCCATACTGGATTTCAAGGGCATCAACCGTCATCTACAAGTCATGCATTTCAAGATGGAAAAGGTGTGCTTTGTCATAATGGCTGTCCAAGCAGGGGAGTACCTCAATCTGGATCAGATGGTGGATTATCTGCATATTCCCATCCAGCAGGAAAAGCAGCAGTTCCTCCGATTTGCTATCCTGGATCATCATTACCAATTTCAGGCCTTGCCTTTCAGACTAGCCACGGCACCAAGGACCTTTTCCGAGGTCATGGTGGTGATAGCGGCAGCCATTCACAAGGAGGGCATTCTAGTTCACACCTACCTGGACGACTGGTTGATTCGAGCCAAGACATTGGAAAAGAGTCTTTGCGCTTCCTGCAGGGTGATTTCCTTGGTACAGGAACTATGCTGGGTGACGAATCTGGCCAAGAGAAATTTGCAGCTATCTCAGACCCTGGAGTATCTCGGGATTTGATTCGATACAAGGCAGGGCAGAGTGTTTCTGCTGGAGTCTCGGATCCACACATTGATGCTGCGAGTTCAATCCCTAGGGAACTATGTTTGTCCAACCAGGGTTGATGGCTGCCACATTAGAAGTGGTTCCCTGGGGGAGGGCACATATGTGCCCCCTTCAGTGTACCTTGCTCTTCCGATGGAGTCTGCAGTCGCAGAACTATGTGGCAAGGCTCTTTCTTCCATTAGAGGTAAGATCCCAGTTGGACTGGTGGTTGCTTATAGACCATCTTAGGAAGGGAATTTCTCTGTTGATGCCGGATTGGTTGATTCTCATGAAAGATGCGAGCCTCCAGGACTCCATTGTCAAGTGTTGGTGGTGCAAGGGCGCTGAAATGCAGTAGAGCTGCAGTAGAACATCAACAGACGAGGCACGAGCAGTTTGGTTGGCATGCGTGCTTGCAGTTCGCTGAGTGGCTAGTGGTGCAGGTGGTCTGGATAATGTCCGACAATGTGACAACGGTGGCATACATCAATCATCAGGGTGGAACCAAGTGCCAACGGGTATCAGAGGAGATAGATGCACTCATGGTGTGGGCGGAGCAGCATCTCCTAAGCATACTTGCCTCTTACATTGCTGGAAAGGACAATATCAGAGCTGATTTCCTCAACAGGAGAAACTTGGACCCAGGAGAAAGGGAGCTGGTGGACGAGCTCTTGGTGAACCACTTTCTGCTCTTGGTGAACCACTGGGGACTACCGGATCTAGTCAGGTTGGCGACCTTCAACAAATCAAAAGTTCCATGCTTCTTCAGTCGCAGGCAGGACTCAAAAGTAATGGGCATAGATGATCTTGTTCGTCTATGCCCATTCCTGATCTTGTTCGTCTATGCCCATTCCTGATCTTGTTCAGGAATGGCTATGCAGCACCCTTTTCTATGTGTTTCTGCCCTGGCCTCTGATAAGCGGGCTGGTCCAGAAGATTGCAAGTCAAGCAACACCGTCCTTTCAGTGGCTCCAGATTGGCTAATCTTCTGGTGGGCAGACCCATCAGGCTACCATCGCAGATGGATCTATTACATCAGAGGACCATGCTGTACGAGGATCCAGGTTGATTCTGTTTTACAGTTTGGCCATTGAAAGGGCATGGTTGTTGAAGCGGGGTTTTTCACCTGCGGTAATTTCCACTCTTCTTTGGGCCCGGAAATTTTCTATTTTCTAGCCAATATTGGAGTTTGGAGGCTCTTTGAGGTCTTCTGTTCTCAACTGCTCAAGGTGGATATTCCCTTGATTTTGAAATTTTTAAAAGACGGCTTGCTTAAGAGTTTGGCCCTTAATACCTTGAACGTTCAAGTTTCAGCCCTGGCTTGTTATAGAGGAAGAGTCAATGGAGGGCCTTTGTCTTCCCTTCCAGATGTCTTGTTTTCTGTAGCGAGTTAAGCCTCTTCGCCCTGGGTTGCAGCTTCCGGTGCTTCTTTGGGACCTTAACTTGGTCCTCCAGTTTTTGGCAGGTCTGACCTTTCATCTGCTGAGAACTCTTTCCTTGCAGTTGCTTACTTTAAAGATAGTTTTTCTGTTAGCAATCTGCTCAGCATGTCGTGTCTGAGCTGCAGGCTCTTTCTTGCCGTGAGCCTTTTCTCCGTATCACTCAGAGTGCGGTTCAGCTTCGTGACTGTGCCCTCCATTTTGCCCCAAGTGGTTTCGGACTTTCATTTGAATCAGTCCATTTTCTCTGCCTGCCTTGGACAAGGATAGAGAGGAAGCTGAGTGCCGCCTTTTGCATTCATTGGATGTCAAGCATCATTTGCTGTTGTACTTGGACAAGATTGAGACTGTTCGGAAGTCTGATCGCCTGTTTGTGCTCCAGGGTGGAGGTAAGTAGGGAGTACCGGCAACATGGGCAACAATTGCCCACTGGGTTAAGGAAATCATTACAGCAGCCTGTGATTCTATAAAGCTGAGGTTGTCTTATCGAAACAGATTAGCCCACATTTCATGAAGGCACAGGCGGTACCATGGGTGGAACGTCGTTTGTTGTCACCTGCTGAAATTTGCTGAGTGGCGACATGGTCATCTTTGCACACCTTCTCCAAGCATTACCACTTGGATGTTATGGCTGGGAAGGATACCGCATTTGTGCAGGCAGTATTGACTGGACCTCTGGCAGCCTCCCACCCTTTTTGACATTAGCTTTGGCACATCCCACTTGTTGGAACTGACAGTCCCAATGCTAAGGAAGGAGAAATTACTACTTACCTGATAATTTCCTTTCCTTTAGTAAGGGCAGGTCAATCCCTGACCCGCCCTTGGCTGCCGATGTTTGAATTGTGGTTAGACTTTCTATGGGCAAGCTATGCAGAGTATGTTTCTTGCTCGTCATTGAAAACTACTAAGTGGCTTCTCTAACACTAAGTTTGCTAGATATGTTCCTTCTTTTGGCTGAGCTCAATGTTCCTGTTGGTTGAGAAACATGAATCATTGGCTGTTGATAATGTTCAAGTATAATCAGAATACTGAGGGACTGATGTTGGGGTGGGTCTATATAGCCATGATGTCAGCTTTTGCTTCATCTCCTTCTGCTGGCAGAGATGCATAACCCACTCTTTGGGATTGACCTGCCCTTACTAAAGGAAAGGAAATTATCAGATAAGAAGTAATTTCTCCATGTAAATGGAATTAAATGACAGATTGGCCCCTGTGTAGGAGAGGGTTTCCCAAACTTTTCGCCAATGTGACTCCATTTATGCACTTGAAAATTCACATGACCCCAGAGGATGACAAAAATAGATTAGGAGAGGTAGTCCCCCTCCAACACTTGCACCTCACCCTCCCTGCATTCTAGCTGATTTCCTCTCTCAACCTCCATTCTCTCCAGTCCATTCTTTCTCTCATCTCCATCCTCTTTATTAGACAACTCCTTACATCTACCTGCTCCTCTTGCCTCCCCAACTCATCCCCTTTCTGCCCCTCCAGTCTTTTTTGCATCTCTTAATCTGATCCTCTCTCCTCTCCAAGCCCATTTTATAACCCATAATGATGGTCCTCTTTCATTCCCTCCCTCTCACCACATCCCCTATTCCCTCATCACTCTCATCTCCCATCCTGTCTCTCGCCTCCCAGTGTCAGCTCCTTTCCTCCAACTCTTCTCTCACATCCCCACAGCTGACCCCCTTTCCCCCAGCTCCTGTCATACATCCCCCCAGTCAATCTTGTCATTCCCTCCTCTCATCCTCCACAGCCAGTCCCTCTCCATCTGATCCAACCCTTGCAGCCAATCCCATTCCATGTGATCCAACTCTTGGACTTTCCTTAATCTGATCCTTCAAATAGACCTCCAAACATCCTCCTGGTCATGGTCAGCCGCAACATTTTCCTTAGGGTCCTGGGCCAAAGATGGATGACAACTGGTGGGACAGGAGGGCATTCTGATGACAGGGGCAACATTTTTCTCTTGGGTAGGTTCAGTAGTAGATGAGGTGAGAGGAGCAGTGACATTTTCCATTCACACATACTCAGCCTTCCCTCCCCTTCTGGCTGCTCCCAAGTTTGCTGGTGATGTGCAAGTGGCAGCAGTATTAATGATGAAGTCAGTATGGGGCCTATGAGCTAGTGCAAGCTCATATGCCCTGCAGTGACCACAATCCCTCCTCATGTAGGTCTTCCTGTTACCACGGAAACTATGCAAGGAAGGTGCTGCTGCAGGGCCTGTGAGTGCATGCTGGCTCACAGGCCACAGGCTGACTTCCACTACTAATGCTGCTGCTGCCTGAAGAGTACTACTGTTTGAGGCACTTGTGACCCCAGCCAAAGTTTATGTGTTTTCTCCTTCCTGTTTAATTGTTTTAACTTCCTGGCCTAAACTGCTTATCTCTGGAGTCAATCCTAAATCATTACTCTTGAAGCTTGTCAAGTTTTTAATCCAAATTCTTTTTCTGAGCTATGATAGCCACCAGCAAAGCATTCAAAATAACACTTCCTCAACATTTAATGCTCTTCACACCAGTCCCAGAGCCTGCCTCTGAATCCTGGGTTTACCCCAATGCATGAATGGATTTGTAGTTGTGATTTTCTTTGACAAATCAAAACTACAAGTCTTTGCATGCAACAGTGTAAAACCAAGACTAGCTTAATCTGTTCCCTATGACAAAGAGCCAGTTGACAACCTTAAACTGAGACCTGCACAAAAAGAAGATTAACCTTTTCCACAGTTAAACATTTCTTATAGGCTCTGTATCTTCTGCTGCCAAACTTTCACACAGGATTTCAGAGAAAATATCTAAATGGCTAGCACAGGTGCCTACTCCACCCCATGCCATATTCCTCTCTTACTCTGCTATTTTGAAGTAAATTTGATAATAATTCTAAAATTGTCTCTTCTGCTCATTCTGGTTCAGAACTTCAGAGCCCTCTGCAAATGGAAGTTCTTTCGTAAACACAGGTAAATTGCATTTGTATCTCTCCTAAAGTGTTAATGTTATTTTTTACTTCTTAAAAACTGGTGAAGAATTGTATTATGGGCTATATCTCTTAAGTTAAATTGTACCTTTCATGTCTGTATATAACAGATAAGCTTTATTGCCTGTCAAATTAAATTAAATGATTAAAAAAAAAACTTGTAATATAGTTTTTGCTAAAATAATTAAGACGATGCACTTCTTAGGTTGGTGAAAAATTAGTGAGAGGAATACGCATCGTTGTCTTTGTGGACCCTTGGGCCAAAGTAGGATTGGCTCCACCTGCAGGGAGGCACCCTGCAAGTTCTCACCATCGGCAGGCAGACTCAGATAGTGCAGAGAACCATCAGGCCTTCACCTATACCAGCCCTCATTTCCCTCGGGTTGAGCCTTTGGGTGCCAGGGTCTCTATGGATGGCAGGAGAGGCTTGCAGTAAGCTGGGTCATGGGCAGGCGTCAATTAGGGGTAGCTGAGGTCCAAGCAATGGTCAGAGGCAGACAGCAGTTAAGCATATCCAAGGTTCAGGCAATGGTCAGAGGTAGGCAGTGGTCAAGTGTATCTAAGATCCAGGTAATGGTCAGAGGCAGGCAGCAGTCAAGTATATCTAAGATCCAGGCATGGTCAGAGGCAGGCAATGGTCAAGCATATTCAGGGTGTAAGCCGAGGTCAAAATGAGGTAGCCATCCAAAGGGAGTGAAGGGGAAGGGATAGGTAAGGCAGGTAGGCAAGGACAATCAAAGAAGGCAACAGTGGTAGAGTCGAAGACAGAAAACAAACTGGTCACCTGGACAAGGGCTAAAGACAAGTTGGATGAAGAACTGAAGACAAGTTGGACAAGGAACTGAAGACAAACTGGACAAGGGCAGAAGCGCTGGAAACAGCACACACTACTCAGGAGTAGGTGGACCTGTTGCTGAGGCAATGAGGGAAGGAGCATGTGAGCCCTTTATAGAGTTTAGCTTGTGAGGTCATCAATGAGGGCCATGGGGCTTTTCCCACCACAGGCCCTTTAAATAAGGAGAGGTTGGGCATGCATGTACCTAAGGAGGAGCGCGGCAGTATGGAACTGGCAGTGTCCTGCCATGTGATGAGCTGGCGGTGTCTTGTTGTGCCGGAGCATGCAGCCGACCTCCCAGAGACAGCAGGGCTCTGCCATGTTGGGAGCAAAGACTGACAGTCCAACCAGGAAGGTGAATGCAGCGGTTCATGGGATCAGCCACAAACTTCTAAATGTAACAGTACTCCCTCCTCTTAAGCCTCCTCTCTGAGGCTCTGGGCTTTCTAGGGTACTGCTGGTAAAAGTCTTTCAGGCGATTGGTGTCCAAAATGTTTGAGGATGGCTCCCAAGAGTTTTCTTCTGGGCTGCAATTTTTCCATGAGATTAGATATTTAACCTTTTTTCTGCCCCCCCCAGTTTCTCTCATGCCAAAAATTGCTGATTGTCTTATTCACTAGGAGATTCCAACAGGATAAAAAAACAATAAGTGGTCTCTATGAGCAGCATTTCAACATGGTCCTTGTTAGACTTACTCAGCAACCAGCCTTCACCGAACCTCCCTTCTGCAAATTGGTTCCTGAATGTCGACTGCGAAAGGATGTAAGAGTCGTGGTAGCTTCTTGGAAACCTTGAAACTGTATTCAAGATTTTCATCCGTGCATTGCAAACAATATAGATATTCAAGGAACCGACGTGCTTCCTTTTGGAGAATGCCATTTCACGAAGAGATGGTAGGGAAAGTGTGATGTGAGTGCAGTCAATTGCTGACATCACATTATAGGTATGTCAAAGAAAGCATGTTTCATCTGCCATTATTTCTGTTCTTGAAGGTAGCAGAAGTAGTCCCTGACATGCCTCATCAAGGCCCATAGTATTTGGCTGTAATGTCTGTAAGAGGATGACGGATCCATTCAAGCCATGAAAATGTAAGGTGCTGAGAAGCTTCAACAAAGCAGGGATGGCATGCCCACGAGCCTTGTGAGGATCTATATTAAATGGCCTCATATAGGAACATCATCATCCTGGAGCTCAACTGGTACCTGCGCAGAACCTGCGGAGAACATTTGTCTCTGTTAAATTCCGTATGTTAAGAAACTGAGCATAAAATCTGGGCTTGTGTGGGCTTGCCTGCGTTGGGCCATAATAGGTAATACCTTCAATACCATTGGTTTTGCAGACAAGTGTGGTACACGTATGCACAGCTGTATGCTCACATTTTTGTGCGTTAAAACCCTTTTCTGCATTGGCAAGTGAGCTTAACGCTAAAAAAAATGTGTGTGTACAATTGTGTGCTGCCTTGTGCACATGGTCTCACATGCCATATTAGATTGGGCCCTCACCGTGCAAATGACAAAATTGATTTTTTCCACACACACCAGCACAACTGGCAGGCTAGCAACCTCGGCAGCATGAGGCTTTAGTTCCCCATTAAAGTGTACAGTGGAGATCCCCGCCAGTGAACTCCCCAATTCAGATAACCTCTGCTTCCCCTGCGCTCCAACACTGTAGTGACCTGGCAAGTAATTAATTTAAGTTTTGGTTTTTTTTTGGGGGGGCGGGGGTAACTGTTACAATAAAGCAGATAATTTTCAAATAGCTTAAATACTTGTAAAGTGCGTGGATACTTTTAGCTCACTTACTTGATACTAATTTGCATAAAAGAATGGGGGTATTTTCTCTTCTGAAAATTAGTGTTAAGTTAGAGATACTAAAACTGAACATATACTTTTGCCTGCTCCCTTATACAGGCAGTTGAGAGGGGGGGGGGGGGGGAGGAAATAATGCACATACTTGTCAAAATGTATCATTCAGAAAACAAGTTAAAACTGTTCTTTTTGAGAAAGCATTCACTGATTAATTTTGGGAGATGTGATTAGTGCTAGAGGGTGAGACGGATAAAATGGGAGAACTCCTCCCCGGAGTGTAGGGGGGAGTGTGCGCGGGTATCTTATTTAAAAGCTTTTGAATGTAGAAGTTAGATACTAGAGGTCTGCTGTGCTCTGCTCTGTAGGGTTGGTTAGGGACTAGGGAGGATAATTGGGTTTTGAAGGGTTATGGCAGGTCCGAGTTGGCCTTGGGTAATTAGTGGAAAGGAAATAATAAGTTCGTTTAAACCATAATTATGTTTTTAGTCTTAAATGCTAAGGAGTTTTTAAAACTGTAAAGTTTGCATTAGGGTGTCTTTATGTAATGTTAGTTTTATTGTAACTTACGTCGAGTGCTATGGGTTTAAGGTGAGACATTTGAAAGATGAATGATGATTGAGGGGTTAAAGGGACACTTAGAGAAGATAAGGCCATCGCGGAAAGATTAAATTATTTCTTTGCTTCGGTGTTTACTGAAGAGGATGTTGGGCAAATACCCGTACCGGAGAAGGTTTTCATGGGTAATGATTCAGATGGACTGAAACAAATCACGGTGAACCTAGAAGATGTGGTAGGCCTGATTGACAAACTGAAGAGTAGTAAATCACCTGGACCAGATGGTATACACCCCAGAGTTCTGAAGGAACTAAAAAATCATATTTCAGACCTATTAGTACAAATTTGTAACCTGTCATTAAAATCATCCATTGTATCTGAAGGCTGGAGGGGGGCTAATGTAACTCCAATATTTAAAAAGGGTTCCGGGGCAATCCAGGAAACTATAGACCAGTTAGCCTGACTTCAGTGCCAGGAAAAATAGTGGAAAGTGTTCTAAATATCAAAATCACAGAACATATAGAAAGACATGGTTTAATGGAACAAAGTCAGCATGGCTTTACCCAAGGCAAGTCTTGCCTCACAAATATGCTTCACTTTTTTGAAGGAGTTAATAAACATGTATTTATTTATTTTTAATTTTTATATACCGATGTTTCATGAGTACATATCAAATCGGTTTACATTAGTTAACAAATATTCATTTAAAAATATCTGCATTTCCAAAAGGAAAAGAAAGTAAATACATAGTTTCATAATATAAATAAAAATAAAATAGTAAACTAAATTATCATAAATTTAGACAGAGAAGTAGTATAGTAAGAGCAGAGATAATTCAATCAACTATATATTTACAGTGTTATATAATCAGTAGGTTAAAATCATTAGGATAATAATTCTTGGAAGGCTTGTTTGAATAGCCATGTTTTAATGCCCTTTTTAAACCAAAAAAGAAAGGGGGAGATCTAATGCTAATCATAAAAAAACACCTACAGATGAAACTACTCCCAAACAACACCCACTCACCACTGGAAATTGCACTATTCGACTCACCTTCACTACAAATCTGTCTGGTATACTGTCCCCCCAATTCACTAGATCGACACTGCTCAACACTGATAGAATTCTTCTTGTCAAAACTATCTATCAACAAACCCATCATCATCTTAGGAGACTTTAACATTCACGTTGATACAACCCCCCACTCCCCCACATGCAACGCAATAACAGAAGCCCTATCAACCCTAGGACTTAGTCAAATCATCAAAGGCCCAACGCACAAAGCAGGTCACACACTAGACCTCGTCTTCATCAGTAATGACATATGGATTACTCCACACAAATATCACAGATATCTCCTGGTCAGACTACTCTCTAATCTACGCCAATCTATCCTCCAACTGCAAATTTACATCAGAAAAAAGCCCACCCAGATCCTTCTCCTACCGTCCACCTTTCAACATAGAGACACTGCAAGATAATTTACAAACAGAACTATCAAACATAGACCTATCTAATGCAGAAAACGCCACCTCCTCCTGGCTCAACATCACAAAAACAATAGCAGACAAGATATACCCCACGATAAAGAAAACAATAAAAAACCCAAAACACCAGAACCAATTGTACAAAGACAACTTCAGATCAGCCAAACGCGAACTCCAAAAAATCGGGTTTGTTTTGTTTCCCTGGTAGGTGGTGTATTGGTATTCTGGGACCCAGTGTAATATTTACCTGTACCTTTTCACAGGTAGGGTTCTTGTTGTTTGAGTCCTTGGTGTTATTACTGTTATGTTACGATAGGCTTGCTGTATAGATTTTGAGTGTCTTTTTTGCAGGGTTTTGTGTTAGTTCACAATGTGTCTGGCAGTGGAAGGTGTTTGTGTTCTTAATACTGTGAAGTGACACCAGAATTTGAAAATATCTTTTTGTATGATGAGCTGTGAGGGAGCCATCCAAGCTCCATTGTTGGGGGAATTTCTGTAGATGCACGTTAGAGAACTGGAGGTGTGGATTTATATTGACATTCCCTTCCTGTATACATTCCAGACTTCACTCTCATAGCCATATAGAATTAGTTAAATGAAGCTATCAAATAATTTTAATAGTAGTTTAACTAGAAGCATGAAACTGGCCAACTTTTTAAAATTTCACAGAAGACCCTTTGGACTTTCTTATTAAGACTTATTTTTATAGCCAATTTTAAAGCAGGAGGCCATGCTATGGAGGTTGGTGTGATGAGGAAATGTCATTTTGGGCCCCCCCCCCCCCCCCCCAAATTCTTCTGCCATAAACATTAGTACAAGAAGGATTGGGGAGGGGGTGCTGGAGAGGCACACAAATGCATTGGTCCACAGACACCGGAGACCCTCGGTACGCCACTGGGCACGAGCCATATGGGGCCGCAAGCGGTGGCGAAGAGGAGTGGAAATTTGGCAGGCTGCGAGCAGCGCCCAACCTGCTTGTGGTCCAGAAAACCACACACTGGGCGGTGCAATCTAGAACGAAGTAGGAGTCAGGGCCGCAACTAGGAGGGGTGATAGAGGCCCAAGGCAGAAGGTTCGCCTAGGGTGCCTAATCCCCTTGCACCGGCCCTGTGCATGTAAACTACAGCAGCACAGGAAATTTAGACAAAATTGATGGTAGGATGAATGCAGTATCTTATCAGAAAATATTGGAGGAGAATTTGCATTCATCATCCAGGAAGCTGTGCATGGGGCGCATTTGGACTTTCCAACATGACAATGATCCGACACATAAGGCCAAGTTGACCCTTCAGTGGCTGCAGCAGAAGAAAGTGAAGGTTCTGGAGTGGCCATCACAGTCTCCTGACCTCAGCATCATTAAGACACCTTTGGGAGAACTCAAACATGCCGTTCATGCTAGACAACAAAGAATTTACAGGATCTGAAGGCTTTTTGCCAAGAGGAATGGGTAGCTTTACCACATGAGAAAACAAAAGGCCTCATTCACAGCTGTCACAAAAGACTGCAAGCCGTCACTGATACAAAATGGGTCAATACACAATATCAAGAACTAAGGGTATACAAACTTTTGAACAGGACCATTTTATTATTTGCTTCATTGCTATGGGTTTTTAATGATTGTGTTATTCTGTGATGCATAAAAGTTCAATTTGAAACACATTAAGAACAAAGACATGAGTTGTCTGATCACTCGTGTTTTCCTAAAATGCTACACATCTTTACAAATTCTGCCAGGGGCATGTAAACTTATGAACATATCTGTACCTGCTGCTCCTTTATAACTGCAAAACCATATTTCCAGCAAGGCATCAGAGGTGTAAAGTAGTTATAAAATTAAAATATTGCATCTGTTAAAAAAAATGTTCTAGGTGTTCTTGTTTGCCTGTTTCCTTGTAACACCTCAATCTGCACAACCCTTTGCATATCCCATTCTTTTTTGTGTGCGGCTTAAGCAGACCATTTCTTTCACACTGTACCATGATTCCTGGTGGAAGATTGGAAGCTAATTGGTCGTTTTAAGACTTTTCCCTAATAGACCTAGATAAAGCAATTCCCCCAGTTAATATACTGACTTCATAAAGTTACATTTACAGGCTACTTTTGAATGTCATTATTACTTGGCATGTCGCTGCAGAAATTAAGAGAGGAAAGGGGAAACTTTTTGAAGTAAAATTAAGCCAGTGGCAAGGTATTTCCTTTCTGCAGTTTTGACCAAAAGGTGCATCAAGCTCTGCTCCTGAAAACTTTAGATAGTAAATCCTTTTGAAGAGTTAACATATTTTAAACACTCCAAAAGTGTTCCGTGTTGGCATTATATTTTCACTTTCTCTTCCAAATGACTATCCTCGCTCGCATCCTTTGGGGGCCGATGTAGTAAGCTGTGCATCAGAATTGTGCACCCAGCGTTAGAGCTGTGTTTCTTAATGCCCTCAAACAAATGTCTATGACTTACTTAATTTAATTTGTGTTTATTTATATTCTGCTTTTCCTGATGCAGTAAGCTGATGACATGCTAATGCACTGGGGGGGGGGGGGAGGGGGGGGCGATGCAATAAGCCGTGTGTAAAAACGTGCATCCAAACTGGGTGCCCCCTTTTTTTTTTTTTAACACATGCACAGCCACGTCTCCTGGGCACCCAATTTAATATGTAAATGAGCTGCTGAGCTAAAAAGGATGTGCTAGGGATCTATTGGGTGTCCCTAGCACGTCCTTGGCATTGAGCACCCAGGAGACGTGGCTGTGCGCAGGTTAGGAAAACGGACACTCAATTTGGGGTACATTTTAAAAAACAGCGCGTATCTTATAAAATCTGGGGTCGGCGCGTGCAAGGGGGTGCACATTTGTGCAACTTGCACACGTCGAGCCCTGCGCGCGCTGCCCGTTCCCTCAGTGGCCGGTCCAAAATCGGAGCGGCCTCGGAGGGAACCTTCCTTCCACCCCCCCCCCCCCCCGCACCTTCCCCTCCCTAGCCCACCCCCCCCCCCCCGGCCCTATCTAACTCCCCCTACCTTTATTGCACAAGTTACGCCTGCTCAAAGCAGGCGTAACTCGCGCGCGCCAATGGCCTGCTGCCGTGCCATCACCTGACCCGGGGGCTGGTCTGGAGGCCTCGGTCACGCCCCCCGGAATGCCCCTGGGCCAGCACCATGCCCCCCGGAATGCCCCAAATGTCACGCTGCCCCCCGACATGCCCCCCTAGCAAAGCCCCGGGACTTACGCAGGTCCCGGGGCTTGCACGCGCCGCCGAGCCTATGCAAAATAGGCTCGGCACGCGCAGGGTTTTTTTTTAAGGGTTACGCGTTTAGCTTAAGTGCGTAACCCTTTTAAAATCCGGCCCTTTACGAGCATCTGATTTCCTAACCCGCACACAGCCATGGGTTAGAAAAACGGACGCTCGTAAATTGATCGTCCTTTTCTCCCTAACTTGACCGCCATCAAGACTTTTTTTTTCCCCTGATGCTGCCTTCTGTGGTTCCTCCTACTTAGTATTGTGATGAACCACAGAAAAGCAATATTTTCGGCTTTTTTTGTGGTGGCTTAGAATGGGTGAAGACTTAATGCCGGCTCCAGGTCTGGTGTGGTTTTGCATATTAAAACGTGTGCGTCAGGTGTACGGTGATTTTTTTGCATCGGGGGTAATAGCGTCCGAGATGCGCGTCCAACCGCACATCAAGCTGTGCGCTAGGCTGAGTGCTCTGTATTGCATTGGCCCTTGGGAGTTTTTCAAAAGTGCTCTGACCCTGAAAGTGTGGGCATGGACCCAAGTCAAAATGTGTGCATAGGCTGACCACACCTTTTAACTCAGAAAAGAGAGATTTCTGCGCAGAAATGATGCTTTGGGCACAAATCAGGTTTTCTGTGCATGAACCTCCATATCATGAACTCCAGGTTCAGCCCTATAGCCTAGCTTTGGCCCACAGGCACTTTATTCCACCTCAGACCAGGCACTGATTTTGAGTGGTAGGAAGGCATGGGTCAAGCCTACTCACCGCACGTGGGAGGCAGTAGGCAGCTACTGCTTTCATTAGAATGAGATTTCCATGGGAGGGCGCAATCCCGGAGCACAGTTTATGCACAAAAAATGTGCACACAACTGTGGGTAAAACTGTGTGCTCTACTGATTGCAGTAATCTGACTTTTGGGCAGGTAAACTTCTGTTTAAATGTCAGGGCATGCACTGGGGGGGGGGGGGGACATGACAGTTCTCCTTCCCTTGTTTGGAGCAGTGCAAAGCTCCGGTAAGTAGTTTACGCCTATTGTCTGGGTTTAGACTGCACAATAAAGCTGTGGCCTATTTATTTCCACTCAAACTGTGGGTCCAGGTATTTATGTCCATTTTTAATGTTATTGTGGTGGGGGTTATGGACCTGGCAGGGCTGCCCAGGTTACAAATTGTTCACACTTCTTTCAAGAATTGTCCAATAATTAAATTTGGGTCCAAAGAATACAATCAACATATCTAAAAAAAAAATGTTTGAAAGAATGTTCACTGAACTTCTGTTAATAAAATAAGAATGAAACAAATGTATACATGTTTACCAGAGAAAATGAATATATTCTTTAGAAAGAAATAACATCAATGAACAGACATTAATATAAAAGGAAATAAGAAAGTCAGGAAAAATAATTAGTGATTCATTCCTCATCCAGTCCTCATATTGGAAAATGGACCCAAGCCAACAATACTGTAGTAAAGACCTAAGAAAAAACACAATTCTAGAGAAAATAAGAAGGCAGCCAGGGGAAAAATCATATTTATATCATGAACTTTAATGAATAAACTTATTTTCTACATGTTGACACAGATGCAGGAGAATCTAGAAGCAGCTAGGGGATAGATTTATCCTTCTGAAATAGGGATAATTTTTGAGGGGTCAAAAATGTATTGTGGGTATTTGGGAGGTAACATGATGCAGGGAATCTTAAGGAAAAATTGACAATTTCTCTCCCACTTTCCCCTCCCCAAAATGAGCAGTCTGAGCATGTATAAATATCTGGTTACATCTGGAATCATCATCATTTACTGTAAATAAAACCGCTTTCTGATTTTAAGACCATCCATCAGATGCAAAGATTTAGATGCATAACACCAAGGACAGATAGAGCCAGTGCACGCACTCAGTGTAGTGGCATCGGGATCCACAAATGCTAGCGAATCGAGTAGTCACTGCATTCTAATTTACTTTTTTTCATTTTGTACCCTTTTCGTTTTTTCCTGGGTGATGTTCTAAAATGACATTTTTTTCCATCTCCATGCCTTTCTCTAGTAATGTAATGCAGTTCACATCATGCTTCGGTGTAGCATTTGCCTCATATCCCTGTAATGTAGGACTCACACATTCTCTTTCATTTCATATTACCTTTTTTACTTTGATCTCCTAAATTTGAAATAACTTTCCCATTCCTGGCAAAAGATGTGAAAGCAGGGGATCCCCACCCTTCCCACCTGCCATAAAACCTCTGCCTTATTGAGCAGAAAATATTTAGCACATGTGCCTTAGATTCGGCAATGAAGAGAGGAGCAAGGCTCACACTTCCTTGCTGAATAAAAATTGTATTATGACTTGGATTATAGCATGTGATAGGTTTTCACTGATGTTAAATATTTACACCGTCAAAAAGAAACTATTTATTTATGTATGTATGTATGTATGTATGTATTTATTTATTTAGGTGTTTTATATATGGTCATTCCAAAAGAAGATCACAACAGTTTAGAAATCAGCATTCATTCATCTTCTTGGTCAATTTTCACAACCTGCAAACATTCATGTTTCAGGTCAACAAAACATCAAAAAAGTAATTCTAGATCATATTCATTCATTTTCTAGGTCAACATAACATTGTATAACGGATCTAATTCTCCTTACATTACACTTTACATAGTTCTATACTTATTGCTCATTCTACTAGGATTATCTCTGGTACTGACAGTTATCAGCTTATTGATGTTTTATGTTAGATCATATGCATTTCTAAAGAATCTTATTTCCAGTTTAGGTTTGAAACTCTTTCTGTTATCAAACATACAGGCCGATACAGTACAGTGCGCTCCATTGGAGCGCACTGTTAGCCTGCTCTTGGACGCACATTTTCCCTTGCCCCTTATTCAGTAAGGGAAGGAAAATGCGCGTCCAACCCGTGGCACCTAATAGCGCCCTCAACATGCAAATGCATGTTGATGGCCCTATTAGGTATGCGCGCGGGATACAGAAAGTAAAATGTGCAGCCAAGCTGCACATTTTACTTTCAGAAATTAGTGCCGACCCAAAGGTAGGTGTTAATTTCTTCCGGCACCGGGAAAGTGCACAGAAAAGCAGTAAAAACTTTTTCTGTGCACCCTCCGACTTAATATCATGGCGATATTAAGTAGGAGGTCCCGAAGAGTAAAAAAAAGTTAAAAAAATAAATAAATTTGAATTTGGCCTGCGGCTGTCGGGCCGAAAAACGGACGCTCAATTTTGCCGGCGTCCGGTTTCCGAGCCCATGGCTGTCAGCGGGCTCGAGAACCGACGCCGGCAAAATTGAGCGTCGGCTGTCAAACCCGCTAACAGCCACCGCTCCTGTCAAAAAGGAGGCGCTAGGGATGCGCAAGTGTCCCTAGCGCCTCCTTTTGCCCGTTTTTACCGCCAGGCCTAATTTAAATACAGAATTGCATGCCCCAGCGAGTGGCCTGTGCGCGCGCCGGGGCATGCGCGCCGGGGCATGTGCACGCCGGGGCATGCGCCGGGGCCTGTGCGCACGCCGGGGCAGTTGACACGCCCGCTGTCTTTACCGTATCGGCCTGATAATGACTCTGGAAGAGAGTTCCACGACTTAGCGCCCATTATGGAGAACATTCAGTCTCTTACTTGTGTTAGGTGTGAGTTCCATGTTGTAGACACCTTTAGAAGTCCTTTGTTTTAGGATTTTAGGGTTCTCTGCGGTGTGTACGGTTGAAATGACATTCCTAATAAGCATCTTGTTGATAATATTAAAAATTAGAGGCAATACTTTATAATGAATTCTGGATTGTACAGGAAGCCAGTGCACTGCTATGAAGGAAGGGGTGATGTGTTCAAATGTATTTGTTCCTAGTAAGAGTCTAGCAGAGGCATTTTGTAGTAACTGTAGTGGTTTTAATAATCCTGCAGGTAGGCCTAGTAAAAGAAAGTCGCAGTAACCTAAGTTGGCAAATATCTGTGTCTGTAATACAGTGCGGAAGTCCTGAATTGTTAGTAGTGGCTTCAGTCAATGTAATATTCTCAGCTTGGAGTATCCTGTTTTCATTAATTTGTTTATGTGATTTTTCATTGTGAAGTTTTCACGGATCTGTATTCCTAGGTCTCCAACTTGATCTGAGGGGTGATGTTAAAAATTCCCAGATCTATTATTGGCAGTTTGATTATTGTATCTCTTCATAGCCACAGGATTTCTTTGTGTGTGTGTGTGTGTGTGTGTGTGTGTGTGAAGCCTTAGTTTCAGTTGAGAAAGTTTTTGTTGTATTGCCTTCATGTATGTTGACAGAGTTGACACATTTTTTTCAAATGTTTTGTGGAAAGATATGTAGAATTGCAAGTCGTCTGCATATAGGAAGAAGTCTAAACTAAACAAAAATAGCTACATTTTTATGCATAGACTTTTTACCTAAATGAGGATTACGTCACAGAAGCTGAAATGATCCGTTCGGGAAATAGCTGGGTGTTTTAAAAAAAATGCTGGTATTCGGGATTAGAATTCTTAGTCTCCTACAACTTGTCTATAGGTCACATCAATTCGCAGCTGTCTTTATATTGTTGGTTATTTATTTTTGTCAAGAGAATTAAACACATTTAAAAAAATCGTTTCAAATCAAGATTCTTTTTGTAAAATGATTTCTTGCATTCTAATACTTCTGGAAAGTGGATTTTAAAAATAAAAGCCTTGTCATTTGAAGTATGTAATATGGATAAGAAGAAACTATTTCAACGGTTTTAGTTCCACTCATCATTTGAACGCTGTGTGTCGGGATCCAGTGCTAGTTCCGCAAAACAGAATTGTAAAAAAGTGTGGCAAAGTTAAAGAGCTTTAAGTTCTTGGTTTACAATAAGTCGTGTGTATTTTTTTTATATGTAGCACCATATGGGTTTTTACATAAACATTTTTATTGTAAAATTATTTTACCAGCTCTCACTGTTTTTCAGAAAAAATACCTATTTAGAATGTTTTGCATAATTTTTCTATTATCTTATAATTCACAAATGTGAAAAAAAAAAGTTTTAAAAAAAATTTAATAGCTGAAGTAGGAATTGTATTCCTCTCAAAACTATTGCACTCTTCTGCGTTTTGCACGGCACTGACTGTGGTTCTACTTTCGGACAGCAGGATCTATTTTAAGAGAAACTCACTTTAGGAAGACTTTGAACGTGTTTCAGTCTGTTCATAAGGCACAAAAAGGTTATTCATATATTATTTTGGTAATATTTGCTTGCCTGGCATGTTCTTTATTGCAGTTAAGTTTGATCTTTTCCTGCCTGTTATTGTTTACTGTTGCAATTTTGGGCTGATGCCTTTTTTATCCAAAGCGTTTTACACAGGCAGAAAGCAGCTGGGGAAACTGATCTCTCCTGCTGCATAACCTTCCTAATATTTTTTTTTCCTGCAAAACAGGAGGATTTATTCTACAACAACATGAAAGGAACTGTTTTGATCTGAGTCTAGAAATAATTAGCATGAATATAAATTATATATGATCTTCTGGTTAAAATAAACTTGAAATAAGCAATATCTAGTATCATTAAAAGTCTTAGTTTTAAGGCTTCCTCAGTTATACTCCTTGTCGTATAAGAAATTGTAGTTTAGCCTATTTGGATATGTAGAGTTAAGGGTCAACACACAAGCTGTGGGCGCTAACTTTTTTTCATCTGCGAAGCGCTTCGTAGAGTCATCCTGTCTTCATCAGGTCAGAGAATATTTATCCTGTATTGGTCTCAGGTAAAATATGTTGGACTTTGACACATCTTTCATCGGATAATGTCTGAAACCACACTGTTACACGAACTTGCACGATTCTCTGTACATAAATCCACAGACAAAAGGTGATAGGTAAGGTAGACGAACAAACAGGTCCTGGGAGAAACAGCTGGAGGCTACTAAACCCATGCATGAAGCAAAGTATTGCTATAAACGGAAAGTCTTTATAGCTGTTAGGATGGAGGAAGTTTTTTGGCTGTAAACTGTCATGCACTGCAGCTTCCAGTGAAAAGACTGGGAAAGTGGGGAGTTCTTTGGCCTGAGAACTAAAGAGCAATTAAGGTGGAGAAAGGAGAAAAGCGAAAAAAAAAATAATAGTAAAGAACCAGAGGACACAAATTGCTACTAGCAATGAAAGACCCAGCTTATCATAATTACGATAGGATGGCACAATACATGACACATTACAGAGAAAGGGACTGAAGATATATACACACAGATAAACATAATTAACTCTCTGAGCAAAATATTTTTTTGGGCTCAGATTGTATTTTTAATTCCGATCAGGAATGAACTTTTCCGAAGGTAAACATTTTTTCTAACTCCGAGGATATCTACAGGATTCTTCAAGGCCAGATTCCGTAAAGATTATTTCTCATTCTGTGCCCACCAGAGAAACCAGCAGAGAAGAGGGGGCTGCCGAGCAAGTACAGAAAAAGTCTTGGGGGGAGGGAATGTACACGAAAGCACAGGGGCTTTCTCTCGCCCTCCTCTCCGTTATGGATTGCTAAAATAAATTCAGACAGAAAAGACTCAAAACGCGCAGTTGTACAGTACACAAGTCCAATATAGTCTGCAGTTGCTAAAGTGAATTTTCTAGATATATATTATAAAATGTTAGCTGTCGCCTCAGATTTTCATCAGCATTGTTATGCTGAAAAGAGAGAAGAGGCTATATAGTGTGATTGAGTAATTTATCAAAGACAACTTTTAATCCAACTGCAGGTCAATCACCTTCATCCAAATCCCTTGCCATTATTTTTTCCAGTATTCCCGATAACTATTTTGAGAAGCTCGAGAAAGCTGTGATTGTGGAAGCGATGAAATTAATATATGGCTGTCTCTTGGCACTAGTTCTTTGCTGTTTCGGATGAAGGAATACACTCTCCTCCTGCCCATCAATACACATCGGTTTGAATTTGAAAAGTTTTTTTGTTGGGGGTTTTTTTGTTTGTTTGTTTGTTTTTACCAAGATTTAGCCATCTTCGCACAAAATCAGGCACAAAAATGATTTCATTTAATGACAATCCAAGGCAAATTTTGAAAGAAGAAAATGTCTATAGTTTCCAAAATGTTGCTTCTTAAAATGTTGGCCGGTCAGACCAAATTGCATTTTTATATGTTTTCAAAAAATACTCTAGCAACCAAAGACTCAGCTAGCAAGGATCATGTTAAAATTCTAAATATATTTTGAGGAAAATATTAATGTAATCCAATCACATAAGCACTGAAGAAGAACTATGAAAAAATGTTTTAGGAAATTCGATGGAAGTACTGAGTAATATTTTAAAATCAGGATTGGTTTTATATATAATAAAAAAACACAACTACACATTTTTGCACTCTTTCCCCACCCCCTTTTTTACGTCTGTTTAGTGAGATTGTTATTGCTGACAGACCTCCGAACGATTTCCTGCTCATTGTCACCTCTGCTCTTCCATCTAGGGATTCTCACAGAAGAGTAATAAAATACCCCTCACACCACAGACCAGAGAACATAAGATCAGTATGTTCAGAAATAAAATACTGTAAATCACAAAAAAAAAAAATGTTACGGATTGAGCCTTGATTTTAAAGAGCTAAATAAACTGGGTGTTTTATATCACCAGAACATCACTAACTCTGTTTTCTGTTTAAACTGTGTAGACTAACCCCTCGAGTAGGAAAGATTGGTCGGCTAGTTCTCGATTTAAGAAAACAAAATAAACTATGCATTTGTAAAGCGAACAACGTGATAGTCATGGATTATTCATTTTAAAGTCCCATAATTTCTACTGTCTATCAATAAATAAATACATGATTTTTAAATAAAGTCAATATTGCATTACTGACTAAATGTGTTTTCTACAAGTACAACATTTGGATGTAATCTGTGACGACAGATGTGAATAATAGACTGAAGAATAACTGTACAGTCTATACAATAAGGATGACATTTAAAAATTAGCAACATTTATATCACATTCTAAATAGAATAGAGGTTCTTATTTAGGAGACATTATGGAAAAAAAACCACCTTAATTGCGAATGCATTTTAGGATCATCTGCTTTCTCTTGACTTTTTGCGACTGTATTAAAACAAAACAAATAATAAAAAAAAAAGAACAAAACCGTTCATGGTTGGTGACTTAATGTTACTAGCTGTAACCTTTCATGCTTGTTATACACCGAACTGAGAGGAGGAAAGGATGGGATTTCCTCTAGTGCTTTCTATGGGAAACCTTCAGGTATGTGTGAGAGCCATATAGACTCCCCAGTTCTGCAGTTCTTCCTGGCCAGCCTCCTCTTTTTGGAAAGAGATTTGAAATGATAATGCTGCAGAGGTGTTAGTCCCTAATGAATATCCCTGAATAGACAGGTTACGGGGAGGGGGTGTGTGGGGGGCGATAGAGAGGAGGACCCGCCACACCATTTCGTTATTGCAGAAGCACTACCAGGAGCTGCCACAAGATCTGCATGAAACAGTCTCCGTTTAATCCGTCGGGCAATTAACTTCAGGATTCCCCTTTTATCTCGTGCCCCGCTCTCTGCCTTTCAGATATGCCCGAACCCCCACCAATCAGCGCACTGGTTCTGCCAATAAGCGCGCCCCCCCCCCCCTCATCCGGCGACGTCATCAGGAGGGAGAACCCGGGGCTATTTAAGGGAGGGAGGCCGGCGGAGGAGGACACTTGTAGTTTTGGCTGGGGATGGGACGCGCGCGGGCCGCTTCGGGCCGTTGAGCAGGGGGGGCACGCGCGCGCGCGGTTGAGGGTGTCGCGAGGAAGGGGGGGGGGCGGGGCTGGGCGGGAGGATGAGCGCCGGCCCCGTGGAGGGCGGCGGCGGCGGGAAGAGCCTGCAGCAGTGCCGGGTGGATCACCTGCTGAGCGCCGTGGAGAACGAGCTGCAGGCGGGCAGCGAGAAGGGCGACCCCACGGAGCGGGAGCTGAGCGTCACCCTGCAGGAGGCCGAGCTGTGGCTGCGCTTCAAGGAGCTGACCAACGAGATGATCGTCACCAAGAACGGCAGGTACGGGCCCGCATTGACCCCCCCCTTGCCGCCGATTTGATCTCGCATCTTTAAGAGATTGGGCGCTGGTACCACCTAAGTGCTCAGAAAAGTTGGGTGACAGAATTGCAGCCCGCGAGTGCAGTGGAGCAAATCCTGCCGCTTGCGCTTCCTCTTGTTTTGTTTTGTGTTTTTCTCTTTCTTGAAGCAAAATTAAGACAGAAAAGTCACATTTAGGTTTCCGCGGAGGCTTTCAGCCTGTGATTCCCCCGCCACCACCCCCTTCTCCGGAGCGATTTATTGTGGCTATAGATGGAGTAAAAGGAAAGATAACGGGGGGGGGTTAAATGTCAAAATTGCACCACTGCCACCTTCCTGCATCCAAGTCTGATGCGCCAGGTGCTGATGGCCGAGGAGCTGCCTGTTTCCTCTCGGGTTTTTTTTGTTTTTTTTAATTTAGGACACATTTTTCCAACGGAGAGCTCCAAGCGAGTTACCGCAACGCAATCGGTAATCTGGTACAATTAGAATTATTGTCAGTGTACAAAGGCAAGATCGGTGTAAAACGGGTGCTCCTTCTCCACGATATAACAGAATAAGGGGTAAGGGAAAACACGCGTCCAGAGCAGGCTGACAGTGCGCTCCGACGGAGCACACTTTACTGTATCGACCTGAATGTAATGGGGAAACGACCTGATAGTCCTAATGCTGTAGTTTAATTTCTTGACTTCTGAAATCTAATTCTACCCCCCCAATTCCTTGGCCAAGAAGTTATGCTCTGACTTGTTCCTGCCGTAGTGAGGAGCCCTGCAAAATAGGATCAAACGAAGATCCGGGGAAAAGACCAGTTTAGTTACCGGAGTGGATCGACTCAAAAGTACAGAATAGCTGTGAATGGCTTGCTGAATCTACTAGTGGTATTGAACTGCAAATAACTCCCTTTCTTTTTTAGGCGGATGTTCCCAGTGCTGAAGGTGAATGTATCTGGTCTGGACCCCAGTGCCATGTACTCCTTCTTGCTGGATTTTGTGGCCGCCGATAACCACCGCTGGAAGTACGTGAATGGAGAGTGGGTGCCAGGAGGCAAACCCGAGCCACAGGCCCCCAGCTGTGTCTACATCCATCCGGATTCCCCCAATTTTGGAGCCCATTGGATGAAAGCTCCTGTATCCTTCAGCAAAGTCAAGCTCACCAACAAGCTGAATGGAGGAGGTCAGGTGAGATCTGGGATCTCCAGGGAGGAAATGTGGGATTGTTTCTGGATCTCACAGTATTGGACAATCTTTAAGGGTGAAATAAGGAAGTGTGCCAAGAACCTATCTCCTTTTGCTTCATTCTTTGTTAAACTACTTCAGTTCTAAAATAGAAATCTCAAAAGGAATGTGGTGCATACATTTATATTTGATTTTTTTTCTCTAACTTTAACAGCATTTATCAATCACTTTGCAGTTAAAAATCACCAAAAGCAATATGCATAATAAAATTCATACAGGCCGCTGCAATAAAGTGCATCCAGCCTAGGGCACAGATTTAAGAACATTTTGGATGCGCTAGACTAGCATCTGATGCACTAAGGAGATTAGTGTATCCAAAACGCACGCCCAAACAAACATATAGCCTATACCGCTCATCCATGTAGATGAGACTATTCGTTATTACCCTCATGCAGGAAATCACTGGGTGGCAGCACCCATACTTTTTAACGCGATAGCGCCAGAGCTGGCGTTAAGTCAATCTGCGAGTCAAGGGCTCAGGAGAAATAAAAAAAATAAATAAATGTCCTCTGTGGTTTCTCCCTCTTAGTGTAGTTATGATACTTAAATCTACTGCTTATGGTATAAAGCAATAGCTTGATGAGAAAAAATATATTCTAGACATGCAATATATATACACAATAGACACGCTCCAGGCTGATTTTGCCCCTTGCTATTGTGCATCCACAATTTTTTTTTTTTCATTAAGCCATTGCATTATAGGACCTGAAGCACTCCTACTGAGCGCCTGTTGCAATTCTGGGCACCCAATGCATTTGAGCGCTAGGGATGTGCAATTCTTCCTAATGTGTCCTTTTTTTACCGCAGCAGCTCATTTAGATATTGTATCGGGTGCCCAGGAGATGTGACTGCGCACGTTAGGTAAAAGGGCGCTCTCTACAAGTGCACATGTTAAACGCTTGTCTTATTGGGTCAGCCCAATAGAGTACAATAAAGTCATCACTAACACAATATACAATAACTTTAATGTGAAACCTCCCATTGCCCCTTAGTACTTACGTCTAGTGATATTAGGGAGTGGGATTTTATTGGGTTTTAGGATGATTTATGTATTGAGCTATGATTGTGTTTTGATAATTGTAGTTTTACACTATTCATGTGTTACTTGATTGCTATTTTGCACTACTCCTTGGTTTCTGAAATCTGGTATTCAGATTCTAGTGACGTTATTGGCATGACAACTTTACATGTTTTGCCAAAGTAATACAGAGAATAATTAAAATGAAAGGAGATGCATATAACTTATAATTTAACATTTGATCTTGCATGGAAGGAAAAACTAAAATTAAACTTGCAAACAAGTTCAAAGGGAATGGAGGAAGGCAGGGAAGGTCGTAGTTTACTTTTATAGCAAAACACTAATGTGTTATACAAGGTGAGTATACATAACCCTGGGCAAGAGGCCAGTGTTTTTCAGTGCTTTAATGTGCTCATTGTGAGTGTAAATTTTATTAATTTAGAAGTTTTTATATACCGACGAACGTTGGGAACATCTCATCGGTTCACAATGAACGAAATGTAACAAAAAGAGCTTTACAGTGAAACACAGAACAATATGCATAAAATTAAGTAACAAAGAGATAATAGATCATAAAGTTAAAATAAATGTAAACATAAAGCTGAACGATTTATAAATTATATGGCATAATATATAACTTTTTACAAGTTGTATGTTATAAGAGTCAGGGGGGGGCATAAGATTGTGGGGGAGGTGTGCTGTTAGGTGTATGCTTGTTTGAAGAGGCAGGTTTTCAGGTTTTGTTTAAATTTTTTAGGGCATGATTCTTGACGTAGGGAGGAAGGGAGCTTGTTCCATAGGGCAGGCCCCGCTAAGGATAGTGCCCGAGCTTTAGTGGAGCCGAGCTTAGACTGTTTGGGAGGGGAAAAAGCATTTTCATGCTTTTCTAGCTGCATTTGTCCTTTATTCTCAGCACAAGCAATGCTCATGTGGCATTTACTTTCTAAACACACCTCCTTTAGGAGTGAAGTTTTAAGTTATTTGTATAAACGTAGCATATATCATCTTTCAAAACTCATTTATGCTTACAAAACCTTTTGAAAACTGCTCTATGGAGTGCTTTTTCAAAGGAGCTGCATGTGCAAAAGTAAGCATTCTAAAGTCTGTGAAGTCCTTTTGAAAATGACCTCCTTAGTGTATAGTTTATCAAAATGTTCTTTTTATATACTTGAGCATGGGGCATTTTATCTATCTCTCCACTGCCGTGAAATTTCACTAGAATTTCCTTTGTGCATATTGAGTCTAAAGTGACAGATGTCTTCATAGGAGGTACTGTGTAAAATTAATGTAATCACAATATGGATTCATTTCAGGACCTATTTATCTAGATAAAATAGGTATTAAGAGCCTGTTAAAACATATTAAACTGGGCATTTACTGTTCCCCTTTTTTATGCTTAAATTTTTTTTTTTTTTACAAGATCAAGCCTTTAGCAACCCTAATTTTAAACAGATCTAATATGGCTGTATTACCGGTAGCACTATTCCTCTTTTGCCACCCCCTCCCCTTCCCACCATGAGCAAGGGACCCCCCTTGGAGCAATTTTTCTCCCCTTGCCTCACCACCTCTGTGGTCTTCACTGGGGATACTGGTGGGGGGAGGAGGAGGTGCTCTGCCCTGCTGCTGATTGATGAAGTGGCACCCGATGACTTCCTGCACTGCAGGTGGCCCATGGGGGGTAATTGGGTGCCATTTTCAGTCTGTGCCAGTAGGGCAGGAGGGGGCCACTCTGCCCCCTCTCAGGGGTCTCTGCTTGACTCAAGGGGGGGTTGAGGTGGGTCCAAAGGGGGCTGTTGCTTGACTTGAGAGTGGGAATTGGCCCAAAGGGTCTCCAGGTTAACTGGTGCTGGGGGCTACTTGATGGAGAGTTGGAAAGCCGGGAGATCTTGGCCCACATTGGGCTGTGCGTTAGCCATGGAGGGTAAACATAACTCAGAGGGAGTGGGTGATCAGGGGATGGTTTTCATTTTCTTAGTCTGGTTGGGCAGAAGTTAATATACATGAGGAAAGCCCATAAGTGAGATTAGGTAGAACAGAATTACATATTTTAATTTACCTAATGATGGGTTATTGTAAGTTTGTTTTCCTTATAAGGCTTTGCAAGGATGGCTTAGTTAGGGTTTTGCTTAAGAGTTATAGTTTTATCCTGTTAAGATATTTTGCTGTAAAGTTAACATGTATTGTGGGTATATGCTACACTGATCATAATACCATTGAGCAAGTTTTTAAATTTTGGAAATTTAAAATATATATAAGTGCTAAACTTAAATACAAACTATCTTGAGAGATGTTCAGTTATTAGCTCATTGTGTAACACAAGTCACAGAGCTTAACATGGTTTAAATAAATCCATTTGAATATTTTTGAACTGCTCAGGGTTGGGGCCGGAAATTTTGCATTAACTCTTGATGTAATGTGTTAAAGGTGTTTATCCAGGCTCCTTCATTCTCAATAGAACTTCCTTATGCAATATAAACCATTTATCATATATTCCTATAAATTAAAATGTGCTTAAAGGTTCCTTGTACAAAATTGGACTAGTAATGCTTTTTACAATGTTGACTTTGTATAAAAATCAGTGATTTTGGACTGAACCAAGTGTGGGGTATATTGTGTTCATTATGAAACAAGTTAAATGAAGATAGTGAATAGGATTTATTTTCTACAACTTGTTTGTTAATATTGTAAAAACGTATCTGTTACATATGCTTTTTAAGCCTTTGTTTTGTTTATTCTCAGCACGTGATCATACAGAATTTGATGGTTCATAATTAGCAAAATAGAATCAGCCTATGTAGATTCAAATCAAAGGGTTTTTTTTTTAAAAGCCTTCTGGGAAAATGTGTAAAATCCAACTAAAATCCTGATTCCTAAGGCTTCTTTCCATGAGAAAACACTTAGTAAATCAGGTCCAGAGTATCTTAAACATACAGATCACTTTAATACAACTAAATACAAATAAAGATTTTTATTGCAGATAATGTTGAACTCCTTGCACAAGTACGAGCCTAGAATCCACATAGTAAGGGTTGGAGGACCTCAGCGCATGATCACTAGCCATTCCTTCCCGGAGACGCAGTTCATTGCTGTAACTGCTTACCAGAATGAAGAGGTACAGAGCTTTTAAGTCTTAAGTACATTTGAACCAGATTGCTGAAGCTTCCCCCCCCATTCTCTCTATATGGAGGGAAAAAGCTGAAATCAGGACCTTTTGCATCTTAACTTTTTAAAATTTGAAACATTTACATTCTATACTTCTAACCACTCCTTACTGAGGTTGATGCACTAAATTGTGTATTTGCCCTGGTTGTGGACTAGGTTGCAAAATGGGGAAACTGGGCATGAACCCAGCCTGGGCTTATAACGGCAAAACAAAACATAATGCATGGTGTGCATGTGTCTTCAGAAAGTCACGGCCATTTTAACATAGCTTGGTTCTTAATCTGTTATATTACAGAAGTTGCTTTGAGACCTGTCCATTTCTAGTGTAGAAGCATGCACTGGTCAGTATGTAAAGTGGTAACCTCATGCTGATGAAGCACTTGGGTTCTATATACTGTACATGTTTTTCAATGTCCGTATTTAGAGGGATGATTCGCTGTATCAGATTTTCAACCCAGTCCTCAGGACCCACCTAGCTAGTCAGGTTTTCAGGATATCCACTGTGAATATATGCATGAGATTTGCATACAGTAGAAGCAGTGCATGTAAATCTCATCTTGAGCCAGTGGCTGATTGAGGCACTATTGCTGCTGTCATGCCCGCCTCTCACCACTTTGTACATGACAGAAGAGGGACTGGATGGGAGAACAGCTTTTTCTTTGCACTACTGTCTGATCGACCTCCCTTCCTGTCTTCTGCATGCTGCTTGGGAGTAGAGTGGGCTTGGGGGAGCTGGAACAGGAAGCAGAGGGTTGTTTTCAGAGTTAGATTCAGAGCAGATGGGTGGCAATAAATCTTCAGCCAGCCCACTGTCTACAGATGTTTGTAACCCTAGGCACAAGCCTAGCGTGCCTGTTGGCAAATCTCCTGTCTCATGCATATATTGTGGATATTTTGAAAATCTGACAGATTAGGTGTGTCCCGAGGACTGGGTTGAGAACTACTGCTATATATTAGTGAGCACAGTTAGTACCTAATTGTAGAGATGGTGTCTTGCTTTTTTTGGTTAATCTTTTAAGATTGGTTGAAGAATTGAAATTATAGTGGCCTTATAAGTATACATGCCATGAGTAATTTTTTATATAAAACTAAAATTATGGAAATTTATTTGTTTGATATCAACTCAACAGAATAACAATATTTCCTGAGTAATACAAAAACAAATTTTAGATCAGTTTGCCCTTTCAAAGGCTGAAAATTGCATTTAAACAAGTTTCATACAGTAAAAAAATTTCCAGAACCCCTTATCTGAAACTATTAAAAGCATTCTACACTCCATACCAAGGCAGAAATCTTTAGCTCTTGGAATTTGTGTACTGACATGAAGTAACCATTATTTTATGGGTTTCTTTCTTTGTAAATTAGTGTATTAAAATTATAGGAGAACTTTTTAAATGTTGATTCCAGTGCAAAACAGTGTTTGATTAATGTGGACGCATGGTGTAGGTGCCTGTAAATAACTTCTAGTGAATTAAGTTTGCTTTTTTGTAGATCACAGCTCTTAAAATTAAATACAACCCATTTGCAAAGGCTTTCCTTGATGCAAAAGAGAGGTAAGACAAAGGCTGTATAGAACAATTAAGTCTTGCAGGAACTACACTAGAATCTCTGCAGGCTGACATCTTAATGGTGCCATGGGGTGTTAAAGTGGTGGTCTTACCCCTGATTTTCCCTCTGACCGTACCCAAGTATGGGACCCTCTTCTCCCAAGGCTCTGTTCTGTTATCTTTTGTTCTCTATGTATACTATTGAATTCACTTCGCTTTCCAGTACTATCACTGTTTTTGATATGCATGTCTACCTTTGTTTTCCTTGATGCTCTAAACATGCCTGCAGTGGCCACATGGATAAACTCGTTAGATGCTAACTCCTGGTCATCTAGTTTAACCTCTAACCATGTATGCCCTTCTTTCTAGATTCATTACTTTAATACCCTCAATCTTTCCACTTTCCAGAAAAGGCTTTGACATTCTTATTGACTATTCCCTAGCACCTTTTTCAGAGCTCCACCCTGTTCTCAACTTCCAATTACAGACTATTAAACTTGTACAATGTCTCGATTCTAGCCACACTATACTACAAATTTGTGTAGACTGGACCTTTGTAATGTCCTTCTGACTGGTCTTATTCCTTCAGCTTCTTAAACTCCACAGCTTGCTTGTCTTTTCAACCACTACTACTCCATGCTGAACACTTTTTTTTCTACAGCTGTCTCTGGTTTCAGACTTGTCAATACTTTTCTTTTTTTTTTTTTCAGATTTGGTAATTATTGGCATATGATCTGTCCAAAGTGATGAGTGCTTTAGTAGTTAAACAAAAAATACAAAACATCCCTCCATAGACAAGCAGGTTATTAGTCAGCCTCCCGAGTGGATGGCATCTGATAGTGCTGACATACATGGCATGTCTTTTAAAGCTATAGGGAAAGCGTGAAAGGCTTTCTGATATGCACAGGACATCTTCCTGTTGGCACTGCATGGAGCCTCTTCAGTCTTTATTTTGTCCATGGACTTGATTGGGCACATTTTTCTTTCACAAGTACTTTTTTGTGATTTACTTGCCACTGTTGGGGGGGGGGGGGGGTGTCCCCTGCTTGCTCCTTATTCTCTGTAGTTAAAAAGTTTTGGTGCTGCAGGCATTTTTTTTTTTTAATTTTTGAAAGTTCTGTGGTTCTGAATGTTGTCCTTTTCCAGTAAGGCCTTCTCTGATAATCTCTGAGCTTCATTTTTTTCAATTTTTTTCCATGACTGTATCCTTCAGTGGCACAGCAGGCCAATGACTTCAAGTGATGCCTTAGAAGATTTTTGAGATTGATTTTAAGGGTGGTATATGCTGGGCTTATACTATGATGTCCCTAACTGCAACACTTACAAAGATATCACCAAGAACAATTAACTCCTGAAGATTACGGTTGATCCGTCTTCGGTGTAAAATCCTGATGCTCTGTCATCAGCACCAAAGGCATCTGGATTGAAGTATCCATGAGCTGCTCTGACCAACTTGTTGAATTGTTTAGCTTACTCTGAGCCAAAATTTAAGGAAAGGCTTAAGCAGAAAACATGTCCTTTCTACTTAATGACAGAATCCTAGGAATTGAGTTTGGGCACAAAAACATGGCCATTTTGGAAAGGCACTCAAGTATCAGCATGGTTTCTTTTGCTGCTTGTCCCTGCAGGGCGATGGCTACTTTAGTCTTGTCCATTCATAATATTTTTTTTATCCAGAAATAAGCTCAACTTCTCAACCAGTGACATAGCCACAATTTATCTATATATCCCCCCTTGATTACACAGGAGGATGTCATAATGCCTCTGTATTGCTCAATGGTTAGACTGCACCTTGAATCCTATGTACACCTTGAATCCTATGTACAAATCTCAAACACATAGTTGCACCTGAGAGAACGGGGAAGGATGACCACAATGATAAAGGGCATGGAAAGCTCCCCGATGAGGAAAGGATAAAGAGGTTAGGGCTGTTCATCTTGGAGAAGATGGCTGAGGGGGGATATGATAGAGGTCTAAAAAATGAAGATTTAAATGGGCAAATGTGAAATGGTTATTTATTCTTTCGGGTAATACAAGGACTAGGGGTAATCCATGAAGTTTGCAAGTAGCACATTTAAAACAATTTTTTCACTCAAAGCACAAATACACTCTACAATTCATTGCCAGAGGATGTGGTTAAGGAAGCTGGGTTTAAAAAAGGTTTGGATAAGTTCCTGGAGAAGTCCATAAACTGCTATTAATAGAGAATAGCCACTGCTTGTTGCCAGGATTAGTGCCATGGGATCTGTTTAATGCTTGGGTACTTCCCAGGTACTTGAAACTTGGACTGGCCACTGTCGGAAACAGAATACTGGATTTGATGGACTCTTGGTCTGACTGAGTATGGCATATCTTATGTTCTTATATCCTCATTTGCAGTGACTCCTCCATTTTTGGCCTCTCCAACTTTTGAGCAGAGGCTAGACGGATCTTTTCCCGTCGATAGCAGGGCTGAATTAGCCATGCTGTCATGAGAGCTGTCTTCAGGTCCCAGGAGGCGGAGCTTCCCCAAGCAGAGGTTAGAGTTTTTGCCCTTTTCGGCTGCGCGTGGGTTCCCGCGCAGGAAAGTAATAGATTCTCCTCGTCTGTTTTTTCCACGTGCGGGATCGCACAGGGAACTTCTTTTCTCCTCAGAAGATTTTTCTCTAAAGAAGATGATGTCTGAAAAACAGAGCAGGCAACCAGGGTTCAAACCCTATATATGTGGCAAAATCATGTCCATTACAGATGGACTTGATTTATGCTACAGGTGCCTAGGTCCGGAGCATAAGCAAAGCAACTGCCCACACTGCGGAAGGATGCCACCGAGGGCCCAGTGGCAAGGGGCCCAGAAGATTCAAGATCTAAAGTCGTGAAAAGAGGGCTCTTACGCCCCCCCCCCCCCCCCCCATCAAACACATTCCTTGCCGGGACAGCAAAAAAACAGGCCCCATCGACAAAGAGAGCGGCCTCGGTGGAACCCAGAATCTCCAGGCCTGGAGAAAAGGTGAGGTCCATGAGGGAGGTAGAGGAAACCTGCTCTAAAATCTCAGGACAGGGCAGAGACGTACATCCAAGCCCCTCGGCACAGAGCAGAGACAAATTAACCCCCCATACTTGCGCCGTAACCTTCAAATTCAAATGCTGCCAAAGCAGCGTCGGGAGTATCGATACTAACACAAGAAGAGCAGATGCACTCGGCGCCGAAGCCAAGATCCTTGACTCCGATGCACAAATCGAAGATGAAGCATAGTGTCTTGAAGCTGCTGCACGAAGCGTCTATAACTATGCATTCGACACAGAAAGAGTTGGGATCGACGTGGGAGCTGAGATCGATGCATGCAGCTGCCACGTTGACGCATCTTGCGTCGACAGACTCATTCGATGTTGAAACAGACGCAAGGTATGGCGGAGGATGTACACCGGACACCTAGGTAGACTCTTTCGATGCCGCAGCCAAAACACTCGACTCATAAAAGGAAACATACAACGCTTAGGGTATCTTCACCAACGCAAGGGGGCCTTACTACTCTACAGAGTCCATTGTTATCATCAGAACCAAGTTCTAAACGAAGACAGGCTCACGTTTCCCATAAACACAAAGATTCAATGGAGCCTATAGTTAATATACAGGCTCGTCCCTTTTATGCACAGAGGCTTATTTCATCGGGAGCAAGACGAACTGATACATCCAGCTCGTCTTCGGAGGCGGAAGTGATACATTTGCCAACCTTGCCTACATCTTCTCGGAGTCAATCTGACAGTACATAAGATCTCATTCACATTCAGCACACCGCCAGCAACCAATCTCTCTAGAGAAACGAGATACGGTAGCAAAAAGAGACAAGAGTCCATCTCACCAGCAGGCAGACATAATACCCTCGCAGGAACCAATACTCCCTCCTAGTCGCCCGGCCATGCCACCACCGACAAGGGAAGCCTTTTTTCAACTGTCTCAAGGGCTATCAGGATTTTTTGATACCCTACAGACAGCTTTCTCAATGCCATCTGAGTCACTAGCCACTTCTCCAGAATCCCCACAGCCTACAAAAGAATCATCTCTGACCCCCTCAAGGTCTCCTGTTTCACGTCACTCTCCTATACCTGTCGACATACCCGATTCACCACGGGACACAGACTCACAATCTTCCTCACTGTCTTCCTCTACGGGTTTTCCATCTGACTGCTGGATCAACCTCAGGAGCTGTACTCGCCACCTATCTTACCCCATGTTTTTGGACAAGATGGGAGCAATTCTACATTTAGAGACCCAAAAAAATCCCTGATCCCAGAGCGGGGACTTTGGGTCTCCTAAATTTGACACTCCAAACGAATCAATCTCCCTTCCTCCACAGGCAGTACTTGACAAAGTGTGGGAGAAGTCTGGGGAAACCCCTTTTCCATACCAGCGGTGGCCAGAAAAATAGATCTCAAACACAAAATACAGAAAATATCTTGTTTGACACCACAACTACCACACACATCTATCGTGGTAGAGTCAGCGATGCAACGGGCTAAGAAGTCCAAATTACATGCATCTGCCCCACCTGGTCACGAAAATAAGTGCTTAGATGACTTTGCAAAAAAGGTATATCAGAACGCCATGCTCACTGGTAGAGTACAGCACCACCAAATCTATTTGGTGTAATACCTTTATGATTGCATCCAAGCAACCAAGGGTATGCTGGTGTCCGCAGCAGACTCTGTACCATGCCCTCTTCAGGACATGGAGGAGTATACCAGGCATTTACTTCGTTCCATTTACGAAGGATTCGAGACAACATCGCGGGCCTCAGCTACGGCGATCGCAGCCAGAGCCAGCTCCATACGGGAAGATCTTCATGAGAAACTAGCTAATCTCCCATGCATGGATGACAGCCTTTTCGGCAAACATTTTCAAGAAACTGTAACAAAATTTAAAAGATCAGGCGGTTGCTGTTAAGTCTCTTACCGGTCCATCTCAATACTAGCCTCAAGGCACAATTTCAAACCCTCACGTCGGCTCCAATACCCACGCCGACCATACAGATCTTATCAATCATATAGGGCCACTAATTACCAACCGTACCAGCGCCCTCAACAGCAACAGTTGAACAGATGGGGAAAACAAAGAGCTCAACGCCCGCAATCTCAACAGTCAAAAGCAAAATCTTCACAATCTTTTTAAGTTTTGTGCTGCTACCTCCCCATCAAGCACCCCCAGGAAGAATCACAGCTCGTTTTCAGGCATGGACAGAGATAACATCAGATTGCTGGGTCCTGGACATTGTACAAAGAGGTTACCAATTGCAGTTCATAACTACTCCCTTACTGCCTCACCCTTCGGAGCAGACAATAAAAATGTCTCATCCCCCAATTCTAACAAGAGATCGTCTCGCTCAAACAGGGAGCGATCCGTCATATTTCAAAAAGAGCCCACAACAGGGGCTCTTTTTACACTTACACTCCATATTTTCTCATTCCAAAGAAATTCGATGGCAATCACTCGATCTTAGATCTTCGCGAGCTCAACAAATATCTCAGCAAAGAAAAGTTCAAGATGGTATCCCTCAAATCAATCCTGCCACTCCTTCAATGAAATGACTGGATGTGCTCAATAGATTTGAAGGATGCCTACACACACATTCCTATCCATCCATCTTCGTGGAGATACCTGTGCTTCCAGTAAAAGAAGCAGGAATATCAATACAAGGTTCTTCCTTTCAGCCTATCGGCAGCCCCGAGAGTTTTCACCAAATGCATGGTGGTGGTGGCATATCTCAGAAAGAAGGGCATGCAAATCTCTCCATACCTGGACGACTGGCTTATAGTAGCCTCGACTCCTGTTTCATCAGGTAATCGACTGCTTGGACAAGTTGGACCTAGTAATACATTTTCAGAAGTCAATGTTGACTTCGACACAGATTCTACAATTCATAGAAGTGCGGTTGGACACTATTCGTTGCAGAGCATTCCTTCCGGAAGACAGAAAGCAAGAGATGCAAAAGCTTCTTCACGACCTGAAAACTATGCACAGGCCGATGGCACGACAAATACTCAGAATTTTGGGTCATATGGTGGCGACCATATTTACTGTTCCCAATACCAGATTACACATGCATCGACTGCAATGGGGACTAAAACGGCAATGGAAGCAACATTTGCAACCATTAACATGTCTCTTCCTCACCTCCGAGATGACGAAGGATGTCAATTGGTGGCTTAACAATTCCATTCTCTCCAAGGGAATGTTTAGTCTTCCCCCACACAATGCAGTCCTCACCACAGATGCCTCTCGCAAAGGTTGAGGAGTGCATCTGGACCTCTTGGAAATGCAAGGACTGTGGTCTCCACAAGAACAGAACTTACAAATAAACTTACTAGAGCTCAGAGCAATCCAACTTGCTCTGAAAACGTTTCAAAATCACCTAAGGGGTCGGCGACTGATCTACACGGACAATCAAGTAGCCATGTATTACATAAACAAACAAGGAGGGTCTGGTTCATGGTCCCTCTGCAAGGAAACTCTTCAGATATTCCAACCCGCACATCAACATTCGATTCAACTACAGGCAACTTACCTTCCCGGAGTGATGAACACCAGGGCAGACAGACTGAGCTGAATATTCCACCCCCACGAGTGGTCGCTCAATCAGGAAGTAGCTCAGAGCATATTCAATATATGGGAGGTCCGAACCATGGATCTATTTGCCACGGAAGCAGACATGCAAGTTCCATGCTTCTGCTCAATATGGCCCAGCCAAAAAAAAATAGCACAAGACGCTTTTTTGATAAATTGGACAGAGGACTTGATGTATGCTTTTCCTCCCATTCCTCTCATCACAAGGACAATACAGCAATGTATTGCGGACTCAGCTCAACTCATACTTGTAGCTCCAGCTTGGCCCAGACAACCATGGTACAGCTACCTTTTGCAACTCTCGATCGAGGACCCGATTACCTTGCCGGACCGACCAGATCTTCTCATACAGCAAGAGGGAATGCTCCTCCACCCTCTTCATTCGTTCCTTCATTTAACAGCTTGGAGATTGAACGGTTCCTTTTATCAGAACAAGGAATCTCAGTTGCAACACAGGATGTAATATTAGAGTCCAGAAAACCATCAACCAGAAAATTAGTTTTAAATGGAAAAGTTACTCATCCTGGTGCACGTCCAAGGATATTTATTTATTTATTTATTTATTTAGAAACTTTTATATACCGGTATTAGTGGGGACATCATACCGGTTCACATATTAACAAAAGATTTAGAAGTACATTTCAACAGGGGAGGCGAACTGGGCAGGGGGTTAACCTAGAGCAGTAGGGAAAATAGATTAAACAACAAGAAATCAACAAGAGGTCATAACAAGAAGACAACAATGTACATTGTGATTAGATTCCTTAATATAAGGAAAAGGGCGGTCACCTAGGGGGTATGAGCAATAGAGGGAAGGGAGGGTCTATTCTGTGTAGGCTTGGTTGAACAGGAATGTTTTTAGTTTCTTTTTGAATTTGATGGCGCAGGGTTCAAGGCGCAAGTGGACGGGTAGGGAGTTCCAGAGGGCGGGGCCGGCAATGGATATGGAGCGGTCACGGGTGGATGAGAGATGAGCTGCCTTCAAGGACGGTACATGTAGATTACCTTTGTTGGCAGATCTGGTGGCTCGGGAGGACAGGGGCGCAGTGAAAGGGAGGTCAAGCCAGTTGGAGTTGTGTGTGTGGATAGATTTGTGTACTATGGTCAGGGTCTTGTAGTGTATACGGAAAAGGATGGGAAGCCAATGTAGATCCTTGAGGACAGGGGTAATATGTTCGTGTATGCGTGTGTTGGTAATGAGCCTTGCAGTGGCGTTTTGCAAAAGTTGAAGGGGTTTTATTGAAGATAAGGGGAGCCCTAGGAGGAGGGCATTACAATAGTCCAGTTTGGAGGTAAGGGTGGCTTGGATCACTGTGCGGAGATCTTGGGTGTACAGCAGGGGTCGGAGTTTCTTAAGAACGTTGAGTTTGAAGAAGCCTGCTTTGAGGATAGATTTGATTTGTGGTTTCATGCTAAGGTTGGGATCAAGGAGAACTCCGAGGTCCCTAACAGCTGGTTGACCTGAGAGGAGGTTAAGTTTAGGGTCATTAGGTATGAGGTCAGGCGGTTGCGAGGAGATGTGGAGGAGTTCCGTTTTGTTTGCGTTGAGGGCAAGCTGGAGGTTGGTGAGGAGGGAGTTGATGGCTGCAAGGCAATTTTCCCAGTGCTCCAGGGCGTCAGATATAGAGCTATGAATGGGAATGATGATCTGAACATCATCAGCATAGAGATAGAATTTGAGTTTAAGGTCAGTGAGGAGCTGGCAGAGGGGGGTGATATAAATATTGAAGAGGGTTGAGGAAAGAGATGAGCCTTGCGGGACTCCTTGTTGTAAAGGGTGTGAAGCAGAGAGGTTGTTTCCAATTTTGACAGAGAACTTTCTGTTTGAAAGATAGGATTTGAACCAGGCGAGAGCTATTCCTGAGATGCCGATGCTTTCTAGCCGTGTCAGGAGGCGGTGGTGGCTGATGGTATCAAAAGCCGCCGAAATGTCAAGGAGGGCAAGGAGGTAGCTGTGGCCTTGGCCCAGACCTCTGAGGAGGTAGTCGGCTAGGGAGAGGAGTAGGGATTCGGTATTAAAATGTTTTCTGAAGCCAAATTGGGATATTTCACCTATAGACTGTTCACCGGAATTGCTCTTGGATTATCTCTATACCCTCTATGCATCGGGGTTAGCGACGTCATCGATTAGGGTGCATCTTAGTTCCATAGCGGCATACCACAGACCGCTTAGCGGTCAATCGATTTCCATGCACCCTTTACTATCTCGTTTCCTTAAAGGACTTGCTCATATTATTTATTTATTTAAAATTCTTATATACCGCATGAATAAGGCAGGTATCTGCCTGTCTAGGTGGTTTACAATATTACATTCATAAAATCAGGACAAACAACATTTAGATACACTTTGAGTTCTTCAGGTGCGGTAAGTATATCTAGTTTAGCTGAAATTACTGGATGTTGAACGCTTTATTAAACAGGTAAGTTTTCAGTTTTTTCTTGAAGTCTTTGTGATTTGCTGTCAATCTTATATGTTCAGGTAAAGCGTTCCACTGAATTGGACCTGCCACTGAAAATGCACGTTTTCGGGTTAAAGCTAAGCTTACTGATTTGACTGAAGGAATTTCTAAGATACACTTGTCCATAGAACGGAGCTGTCTGGATGGTTTATATATACATAATACAGAACAAAGTCAAACAGAGTTTGTGTTGTAGAGCAGATTGTGGATAATGGATAAAATTTTATAGGTAATACGGTGTGTGATTGGAAGCCAATGTAGTTGTTGCAGTATAGGTGTTATGTGTTCTGATGTTGGTAAGTTGAAGATGGTTCTTGCTGTAGCATTCTGAACAAGCTGCAGTGGGTGTATTGTTGACAAAGGGAAGCCTAGGTATAAGGAATTGCAATAATCAAGTTTTGTCAGTATTAAGGCTTGTGTAATTGAACAAAAGTCAGCTGGTAGTAATAGAGGTTTGATTTTTTTTGAGCATATATAATTTGAAAAAAGATTTTTTGACTATTTCTGATATGTTATTAGTCATAGATAATTTGGAATCTAATCATGCCTAGGTTTTTTGTGTAGTGTTATGGGTATATTCTGATTTTCAAAAACAAATGTATGTGGAGGTTGATGATCTGAGTCTGGTATGGTTGATAAGTATATTAGTTCTGTTTTTGATGCATTTAGTTTTAGCCTGTGTTTTTATTGTCTTTAAGTAGATGTGTAGTAAGGAGAAGGTGTTGGACCATGAATCGGAAAATGGTATCGTAAATTGGATATCGTCTGCGTAAATTTTAAAATTTAAGCCCATCTAGAAGGCGGCACAGTGGTAAGAGGTAGATGTTAAATAAAAGAGCAGATAATGATGAACCTTGCGGTTCACCTGTTTTGGTGGTGTACCAATCTGATTTTGATTTTCCAATTGTGATTCGTTGCGGTCAATTTGAAATGAATGTGGAGAACCATTTTAACACTGATCCTGAAATGCCTATCTGGGATAAGTTGGATAGCAATATGTTGTGGTTTAGAGTGTCAAATGCCGCGGAAATATCAATTAATACTAAAATGTAGTTGGTGTTGGAGTCAAATCCTCTGATAATACAATCAAATGATGAGATGAGCAGGGATTCTGTACTATGAGATTTTCTAAAGCCATGTTGGTTATTATGTAGGAGATTGTTATTTTCAATGTAGTCAGAGATTTGATGCAGAACAACAGATTCTGTTATTTTGGCTATGGAAGGAAGTGTAGCAATTGGTCGGTAATTTGTCAGATCTGAGGAATCGTGGTTTTTCTTTTTTGGGATGGGTAGAACTGATGTTTTTTTGAGGGAGTTTGGGAAGGGTCCTTGGGATAGGGAGGCATTAACTATTTTGGTGATTGATGGAACAATGTGATCTTTGATATCTCTGAGTAGGTATCCAGAGCAAGGGTTGAAGGGGCTATTTGAGGGTTTTGATTTTGATAGAATGTTGATAACAGTATCATTACTAATGCTTATAAATTCTGCAAAAGAGTAGGCAGGGTGAGGCATAGATGGGGTTGGAATGTTAGACCTCCAGTCGCTAAACCGCCAGTGCCATGGAACTTCAACACAGTTTTGGAGCAGCTCATGCATTCTCCCTTCGAACCTATGGACTCCTCTCACATAAAATACCTCACATGGAAGGTAGTATTCCTGGTGGCAGTAACATCAGCTCGCAGAGTTAGTGAGCTTATAAGTCTTAGTTCATTACCCTCCGTATCTGCAATTTTATCACCACAAAGCAGTACTCCGCACACATCCAGCCTTTCTCCAAAGGTAGTGTCACAGTTCCACTTGAACCAGTCAATAGAACTGCCCACATACTTTCCCAAACCGCATCACAATGCTAGGGAACGCTTACTTCACACATTGGACTGCAAGAGAGCTCTTGCCTATTATAAGGAGAGAACATGATCGGATACCCGTGCTTCACGATTGTTTTTATCTTTCAATCCAAATTCCCCGGGTCCTCCGGTAACTAAAAGGACTATATCCAGCTGGATAACCCAATGTATTCAATTCTGCTACAGAAAGCGAAACTTACGCTAACTTCTCATCCAAAAGCTCACCAAGTAAGAGCTGTGGCTACCTCAATTGCACATCTACGTCATGTTCAACCTGTGGACATTTGCAAGGCAGCTACGTGGTCCTCATTACATACTTTCACATCCCATTACTGTCTAGACCAACAGTCAAGTGAGGACGCCAAACTGGGCAGAGCAGTCCTCTCATCGTTAACGACAGAACTAGGTCGACAACCACCATATTCAGATCATGCATAGCCAACAAGCTACTAACAGAGCATGATCGAGAGCTTGGGACTCCCATGACAGCATGGCTAATTCAGCCCTGCTATCGAAGGGAAAAAGCAAGTTTGCTTACCGTAAACTGTGTTTCTGTAGATAGCAGGATGAATTAGCCATGCTGAGCCACCCTCCTTCCTGGTTAGTCGACTTTCAATTCTAACATAATACAGCTTAATTACAGACTGAGGAGAATCTGTTACTTTCCTGCGCGGGAACCCACACGCAGCCGCAGAGGGCAAAAACAAAGTCAGCATGGCTTTACCCAAGGCAAGACTTGCCTCACAAATCTGCTTCACTTTTTTGAAGGAGTTAATAAACATGTGGATAAAGGTGAACCGGTAGATGTAGTATATTTGGATTTTCAGAAGGCGTTTGACAAAGTTCCCCATGAGAGGCTTCTAGGAAAAGTAAAACGTCATGGGATAGGTGGCGATGTCCTTTTGTGGATTACAAACTGGCTAAAAGACAGGAAACAGAGTAGGATTAAATGGACAATTTTCTCAGTGGAAGGGAGTGGGCAGTGGAGTGCCTCAGGGATCTGTACTGGGACCCTTACTTTTCAATATATTTATAAATTATCTGGAAAGAAATACGACTAGTGAGGTAATCAAATTTGCAGATGATACAAAATTGTTCAGAGTAGTTAAATCACAAGTAGATTGTGATAAATTGCAGGAAGACCTTGTGAGGCTGGAAAATTGGGCATCTAAATGGCAGATGAAATTTACTGTGGACAAGTTCAAGGTGATGCATATAGAGAAAAATAACCCATGCTGTAGTTACACAATGTTAGGTTCCATGTTAGGTGCTACTACCCAAGAAAGAGATCTAGGTGTCATAGTGGATAACACATTGAAATCATCGGTTCAGTGTGCTGCGGCAGTCAAGAAAGCAAACAGAATGTTGGGAATTATTAGAAAGGGAATGGTGAATAAAACGGAAAATGTCATAATGCCTCTGTATCACTCCATGGTGAGACCGCACCTTGAATATTGTGTACAATTCTGGTCGCCGCATCTCAAAAAAGAGATAATTGCGATGGAGAAGGACTACCAAAATGATAAAGGGAATGGAACAGCTCCCCTATGAGGAAAGGACTTTTCAGCTTGGAGAAGAGACGGCTGAGGGGGGATATGATAGAGCTGTTGAAAATCATGAGAGGTCTAGAACGGGTAGATGTGAATCTTTTTTTACTCTTTCGGATAATAGAAAGACTAGGGGGCACTCCATGAAGTTAGCATGTGGCACATTTAAAACTAATCGGAGAAAGTTCTTTTTCACTCAACGCACAATTAAACTCTGGAATATGTTGCCAGGGGATGTGGTTAGTGCAGTTAGTATAGCTATGTTTAAGAAAGGATTGGATAAGTTCTTGGAGGAGAAGTCCATTACCTGCTATTAATTAAGTTGACTTAGATAATAACCACCGCTATTACTAGCAACAGTAACATGGAATAGACTTAGTTTTTGGGCACTTGCCAGGTTCTTATGGCTTGGATTGGCCACTGTTGGAAACAGGATGCTGGGCTTGATGGACCCTTGGTCTGACCCAGTATGGCATGTTCTTAAGCTCTGCCTCCCGGGACCTGAAGACAGCTCTCATGACAGCATGGCTAATTCATCTTGCTATCTACGGAAACGGTAAGCAAACTTGTGCTATTGATGTGTAAATGTGAGCATGAAGCACATTAGCAAAGATTTTGGTGCTGAGAGCCAGTCCCTGAGACTTGCTATGGAGTCAAGTGGCTTGGAACCAACATTTTACCATGTGACTCAACTTTCATGCTGCCAGCATGGTCATTGCTGTCAAGCTTCAGTTTGGGGAAACCTTTCCTGCTGCTCAGCATGAATCGTCCCTAAGGGAAAACATTCTTCTCTTTAACCATTTATGGGTATAACTGTAGGGTCCCATGCTCTTTCAAAATGTCTTCCCTGACTCTGAGGAATCCTGTGATCTGTCTTATAAACCATAGAATTCTGATACAGAAAAGGAACAGTTGCCAGACCTGCCTTCAGATCCCTTTTCCTCAGGTGTAGATTTAGTCATAGCTTGTGGATTTAACATTTCCAGCTTTTTAAGTGGAAGCCAATTCACTAGAGGTAGGTAACCCCAGGATACTTTGGCTTCCTCAAATATTTTAGTGTACCTAAGGAGTTGCTAGCAGTGCTGTTCCATTTTTATGACAGTCTGTCGCAGATGGCTGCGACCACATCTACTCACGTCTTGTACTGCCCTGCTTCCCTCTCTGGGCCTGCTCGCGGCGGGGGCTAGCCTTTACCACCGCATATCTCATGGTTCCTCGTGGCGGCCGGGACACCGCCGCCACCCATGCCAACTCTGGGCCTTCTAGGCACGAGTGCGCATGCCACCAGGCCCTCTTTTGAAGTTGCTACGGCGGGAACCTCAGGGGCATCCCTGAATGACATCATTTGTTCAGGGTTCTTGAGCACCACCTTCTCCCCCTTCTAGCCGACTTGGCAACGCGTTCCATCGCTACTCTTCTAGTTCCTGTCTTCTCAGACCTATGGTGACTGTCTCGGACCCTTCTTGGACTCTGGACCCTGGCTCAGGTACCCGCTCATTGGGGGCCTGCGTGCTCTCTCTCCGGAGACCCGGTCTCCTGGCTTCCCCTGCTCCTCGGGCTAGCCTTGCACCTTCCAGGAGTCCTACCCGCCGGCTTCCCGCTCCTCGGGCTTGCCTCTGGGAACGCTCTCACCACTTGGGAGATCTATCTCTGTGCTTCCCCGCTCCTCGGGGTAGCGCCTATGTTCTATACCAGAGACTCTGTGCTTCCCCGCTCCTTGGGGCAGTGCCTACATTCAAGCACCGGCGATTGCCGGCACTCCCCCGCTCCTCGGGGGTTGTCTACGTCATTACCTGGAGACCCGACTCTGGCTTCCCCACTCCACGGGTTAGCCTACGTCATCGCATCAGTACCTTCCTCGCTACGCAGCTCCGCCCCTCGGGGTTGCCTCTGCAGTACACCACCTGCGCTCCCTGCCTCGCGCTATCCGCTCCTTGGGCTTGCCTAGCGCCACACTCTTGGAGGTCTCTGCCTGGGTACTGCTCTCCAGCCTGACTTGCTTTCTGTGGGGTCCCTCATTGCTGTGTCTCTCACCCTGCTCCTTGGGATCTCCCCACAGATTCTCTCCCAGAGCACCTGGACCCTAGCTCAGGTACTGGACCTCGCCTCCCGACAGTATGGACCTGTGGGGCTCCTCCCCACAGGTGGTAACAATTCTCACCTTGGGCCAAGGGTCTACAAAACCCACAAACTTTAACATCCATTAGCTTCTATAGGATGTGGGAAACCCTGCTCACTGTACTTCTGTTGGGAAGAGGGTAGACACAATGTTTAGTAGCCTTCCAAATTCAAGACAAATCCATGGTTGAATCTTCCCTGAAAAGGATCAAGAAGCCAAGGCTCATTCTTCGTACCCTAGAACTTAAGGCTAAGACTTTAAACTTCTTACAGGAAAATGTTTGCAGAATGCTTTGCTTGATTTCCACTCCTAATTAAGGAGTCTTTTTTTTTTCTTTCAAAAAGGCATTCTCTCACTCTGCCTCAACAGCAGGACTTGAAGTCTTGCCTATGTAACTGAAGTTCTAAAGGAGATAACGATCCAGAAATGCAAGAGAAACATCTGTTCAAATTATGAACTGGTCTGCAAGTATTTTTAAACAGATAAGTGCTAGTAGGGCAGCTCCCTCAGATTCAAGTTGGTTGAATTGTCCTGCAGTTCACAGCAACCATACTTGCATTAGTTTGACATCACTGGTCCCAATTACATTAGGTCCAAGGCTCCAATGAAAGCTCAACTTGGCTATTTATTGAGCTTTCATATCGTGCAAAACAGGTTGGACATCAAATTCGTGAGTTCTCCGTTTCCATTGAACCTGCATCGATAAGTTCCTTGTGTGCCAGTGTTCAACCAAGGAGCACACCTATAATGGACTAATCCAGGACTTAGAAAATCTTGGTGTTTTGCCTTGCATGCTTTCAAGTAGTCTTGTGTGGTGAATTATGCCTTGGTCAGAATAGCACATGTTGGATTTGGAGGCATGCTTATAGGCTATTTATGCAAAAGCAATAAAGACCAATCTTAACTGACAATTGGCAAGACTTTTTTGTATTAAGCTTTCAGTAGTTTTTGCCTTCACTTTGCTTGCTTTCTAGGGAATAAGCGTTCCATATTCAGGATTTATCCAGCAACAAGTTTGCTGAATTAACTTATTTGGCTACCTTGTCCAGGATATTTGTTGTGACTGCACCACTGAATATATCCAGATAGTTATCTGGTTAAGTGGTATTGAATATCAGACCCTAAGTCTTTCCTTAAAGACATGCCCTTTCAGATTTTCATTATGAGGGTTAAGGCTGTTTCTTTTTTCAATTTGCACATTAAGTATGAGCCCAGGACACCTCTTGGCCTCTAGGACCTCAATAGTTAATTGCAGTGCCTATACACTCTTTCAAGATGGTATGGAAGTGGCCTAGAGCAGTGGTTCTCAACTGAGGCCTCAGGGCACACTTAGGTTTTCAGGATATCCAAAATGAATATGCATGAGATATGCTTTCATTGTATGCAAATCTATATTGTGGGCCTCCTGAAAACCCAGCTAGCTAGCTGTGTCCTGAGTTGAGAACCCCTTACCTAGTGGTTAGAATAGTAGGCTAAGGAAGCAGGTTCATTGTTTCTCCCATTGACGTAGTTTGTGACTGAACAAGTCACTTTGCCCTCCATTGTCCCAGGCAGCTACTTAGATTGTAAATCCATTCCTGGGGCAGGGACCTACTACTCTTCCTGAATTGTAATTCACCTTGAATATGGGTTTGGAAAGATGAGTAATGAAATCCAAAATGCAAGATGTAGACAAAATGTTTGCATGAAGTTGACTAATCTGTTGCTACACCAGCATAGTAGTTAAATCCTTAACAAGCCAAGAACTCCTACCTCAATGCCCTTGTATGTGATTCTCAAACCCTAGACCCTTTCACAGCACCTTAACAGATCTATCTTTATCTTTATTTAGCATTTAGAAGCTACCTAGTGGCAAGGTTGTAGGTAACATACAAACATGCATAATAAAACAAAGAATAAAATGTAGTACATTTCGCTTATAAACATATTGACAAAATCATTCTTAAACACAAATACTACAAGAGAACCAACAGAATCACAAAGCAGTCTTTAGCAAAGCCTTAAGTTGTGGAGCAAAATGTCGGATGCAAGTTTTCCAGCAATTTTCCAGAAGGTCAGAGCAGCCACCAAGAAAGCTCTCTGGTCTTAGCAATATGTGTTAACTTGGGCAAAGGTACATAGTGCAATAAAGGCATCAAGCTGCAAAGTACTTGAAATAAAAAAAAAAAACAACCCTGATCCTAACTGATTTAATCTACTGACAAGTTTGGAATAGGTTAGCACAGATGCTTTGACTGAGGGACAATTGGCCACTATACACTTTCCAGATGGAGATGTAGGAATAATGCAGGAGTTAGGGCACTGCAAAACAATTCTATTTTTCGAAGATTCATGTACAAGCTTGTTAGCCACTGCCTTGCAGTGGGTGAACATAAAGCTACCAATTTAGATGTGTCATTCCAAGAAGGTTGAACATGAATATAAAACTGTATATTGGCATAAACTTTACAGCCCGGCTAAAAGCCTACAAATTGGTGCCATATAGATGTCAAAATAACAGTGCAGATTGCAATGAACCCTGAGGGACCCTAGTATACACTGATTGAAAGGAAGAACAGTTACTAGCTATCCGTGGTGTAGTCACCCATACAAGTTATGTTTTTGTAAGGATGTGAACCCTGGGCCGAGATGAGAGATGTCTCTGCCCACAGGGAGGAGCCCTGTGGGCCTTACCGTCAGTAGGCGCGGTCTCAGTGGCGTAGGACACAACTGTATGATAGAGACTGTATTATGAATACTCAGTTGTATTATGACATTGAATTCTCAGTTGTATTATGACATTTATTATTTTGTTACGCCTATTTACGCTGTTCGATGTTACATTTATTACTATTTAATATTTACGTTCTATTGTTCAGACGCCTTGTTTAATGTAACACCTTAGCCATGACTGTTTTGTTATAATGGAAACCGATTTGATTTGATATTTGTATCAATGTCGGTATATAAAAATTCTAAATAAATAAATGAAGGAAGGAAGGAAAAGCAGAGTCCGAGGAGCAGGAGATGCAAATAAGTACAGTTCTGAGCAGTTGGGTTTACCCAGGGTGAAGCTCTGGTAGTGGCCCACAGAGCGGGGTACACCAGGAAGTCCCTTCAGATGAGTAGAGATTACCTCAGAAGTGCAGATCCTGTAGTGCCCCACAGAGCAGGGTACTCTGAGGATGACTGTACTGAAGATAATGATGATGGTATAGTCTGAGGTGCAGGAACCTGGAAGTGGATCTTGTAGCTGGTATGGCAATACCCTGCAGCACAGGGTATACTGGAACAACTTGTACTGAAGAGGAACAGTAGTGGCCCAGGGCACGGGGTACACCGCAGAGAAGCTTCAGTAAGGCTAGTATCGAAGTCTGTAGAAGGTACTCAAAAGTGGTAGTTCCAGGAGAGTGACCCAAGAAGCGGGTCAGGAAGTAGTCCAAGGCTGGAAGGCCCTTCGAGGAGTGGATAGCCAGGAACGTGGAAAGGCCCCCGAAGAGCAGGTACCCAGAGTGTCCACATGCCACGAGAGGAATCTGGAACTGGAAGTCCAAGAATGGAGCAGATTCAGCAATGAGTGAACTCCTTGCTAACTCATAGTAGCAGAGGGCCAGTCAGCTTAAGTATAGCAGCGAGTTGACATCATCGGGAGGGGACGCCCCCGAGGTTCCCGCCATAACATGTACAAAGGAGGCCTTTGCACATGTGTGCGCGCCTTAGGTGATTCCGGAGACAAGATGGCGGTCGGCAGCACCCATGCTGTCCTGGGGAGGTCGGCATTAGTTGGCGGAGGCTGCCATTCTTTCTAGGATTGATGATGCAGGGAAAAAGGAGGTGAGCATGAGAGGTCGCAGCCATCTGCGACTGACAGGTGTAACAAGTATGACTTAAACCAAAGCAACACAGTCCCCAAAATGGGTAAGAGCTCTCAACCCAATCCTCGGAGCACACTGAGCCAGTCGGGTTTTCAGGATATTCGCAATGGATTTGCATCCAATGGATTCTGCATACAAATCTACCTCATGCATATTCATTGCGAATATCCTGAAAACCTGATTGGCTAGGTGTGTCCCAAGGAGTGGGTTGAGAACCACTGGTCTAGTTTATCAAATGTGGCAGAGATCGAGCAAAACAGCACAAATTAGACCGCCTCATATCCTCTTCTAAATACCAGCGAGCAACAGAGTCTTTATACCAAGCAACTTTCTAAAACCAAGTTGGGAATGGTCCAAAAACTGATCTTGCAGTCATTCAATTGTTGCAACACTAGAGAATCTAAGATCTTAGCAAAAGGACAAAGATGAAATTGAGTAATAGTTTAAGGTCCTTATGTCAAGCCCTCTTCTCTTTAAGGGCCGTGCCCTCGAACATCCTCGGAAATTCACAAAATTTGCCAATGTCATCCTTCAGAATTTTCAATAAAGTGACATCACAGGCATTTTAGTGGGCAAAAGGAAGAATTTACAGTAGAAATTACCCTAACGATTTCAGATACAGATGCTGCCTCCAAGCAGGACCATTTTGTATTAAAATGTTTGGGCAACTCAGCATACCAAGCTGGGACTAATGGTCATGGAAATATTGGCTTTTCTTTTTTGTTTTAAAACAAAAAAAAATCCATAAAATCAACTTCCCAAACCATGGGAAGGGAGGCTTTACCAGCCCAGTCATATTTTGCACAACCCCAAAGAGCTCCCTAGGGTCGTTACCTACAGGTTGAATGTAGAGCTTGCATAGTCCTGGAAGGGGTCTAGGATTACACCCAGTCTTGAAATTTCAGAATCCAATCACTTATTGGAGACTGAGTGAGAAATCTGTGCAGAGAGAGATCTTTATTTCTGGGATGGTATCAAAAACCTCTACAATGGCTATTGATTGCAGCTTATCATAGTTGTTTCAGGGAAGAGATGTAGGAAAGTCTTACTAATATGCTTTATAGTGGTAAATCTTTGGGGATAGTCAAGGAAGCTGTGTAGCTTTATGAAGGACTACCATAGTGTGCTTCAGATTATTTTATGTAAAAAATTTATAAAACCGCAGCTTCCAATTTAAAACATACATAATATATTAGACAGTTGGACAATTTACCTTAGTTTACATAAAAATATGATTAAAAACTATTCACTATTGCTTCCAAATCTTCACACCTCTGAGGTTCCATAGCGATCCAAGTAAGAAGTAGTTTTGTTTCCTAAGATATGCTTCTTGGGTCCAACTCACCCTAGACAATAGGGTTCTTGGCCTTGCAATCATAACCAGAGGAGTTTTAAGACCCTTACAGCCACCTGGTCAAAGTTAGGGATGGCTTTGACTGAAACCAGAGCAGATAGTTGTGGCCTGTACTCCAGAGGACCTTCCTGTACGGTGAAGCTGAAGTTTTTCATTAACTATTGACCTGTTGTAAGCTAGGTCCTCTATATAGTAAGTCATAGATCACATCTTGCTTCTAAATCACCTGCCTAGAAGAGAGTGTTAAAGTTCACCTATCACCAGGAGCCACTCAATACAGAAATCTCCATTTTGCAGGCTAGAGCCATCAGTTCTGGCCCACAAAGATAATGGTGGATATTTTCTGGTGCCCAGACTAGAATTTACTATCCAATCCTAGATCTAAAGGCCTTAAAGAAATCCCTGAAACCCAGCCTGACTGCAGTGGATCCTGCCATGGCCAAAGACTTGGTGGCTGTCAGTTGCCAGTGGGGTAGGGGTGCTTTTCACATTGGGCACCGTTTTCTCTAAATCTGGCCCTGTGGGTATGTAGGACATGCATAAGCCTTGTAGGTGTTTAGGCATGACAATATACCATATCAAATCTGCTGCTCATATTCACATTATATCTTTGATTGTAAGCAAACTGTATTCCAGTGTAACAAATCATTAAGATTTCTATTCTTAGGTGTGTGTTCCAGCTAATTAGGAGTTCTTTGAGAAGCAAAAAAAAATTAGTGCTGGTGTTTTCACCTCACAGGATACTATTACTGGTACTTTTTTTTTTCTGGTTGAATTAAATACATTTGTTTTTGTACTGAAGACTTTCCTGCCTTGTATCCTCCACTCTTGTGCAGCTAAGGAGGGGGCAATCTGGGTTTTTCCACTGTTTACTTTTTGCATTGGTGTTTTTATCAGTTCTTTGGTTAACATAAAATCAGAAGTCCTAAATATCATACAGTTGTATATACTCGCCTAACAGTGGTTACTTTTTATCCATCTTGAACGGGTTTCCATCCTAAAAGGCAGGTTATAAATATCAAACTTAAATTTGGTTCACATTCATTGAATGAATTGACTTATCCACCATATAGATATCATAAGAGGGTAGTATGCTGCATGCATATCTGGTTCCTGCCTAAGGTGGTGTTGGCAGACGTTAATTGTCCTTCCAATATTTTTTCCCTAGGTCCCATTTCCATATAAAGTCCCCTTATTGCAAGAACTGTTGCCTTCTAACTGGAGTGCACTAAAGCAACTTGTGTGACAAAATAGGTCTGGGTGTGTTGTGATTAAAATGCATCATTAGATATTGGAGAAATTCATCAAAGCCATAATGTTTGTTGGTTGCCTGTACAAAAATCCACGCCCATTGATTTGCAAGGCTACAGCATGTAGTTCAGTTTACGTATTCCCATCCCATTCCTGTCTTGACACAGCCTTCTAGCAGAATAGTAGTAGGGTTTGTATTTTGTTCTCCATAGCCTCTTTCATGGTTGGAGTCCCAATTCTATTCCCACTAGGACCCATCTTATCTCTTTATAAAACGCATGTAAAATAGGAAAAGGGTTTTTTCCAACAAGAATTCTGCCCTTTAGCATCAGTTTCCCTGTTGAATACTATCTTTGGCTACAGAATCCAGTTCTGGCTTGGTGAATCTGCTTGGCTTCAGAGAAAGTGATGTTACCTGTAATAACTGCAATCTTCAGAGCATACTTAAGTCACACAAACCCTTACTCCTTGGAGGGATTTTCACCCCAGACATAACTGTTAATAGAAACTGTGGGCCCATAACAGCCCAAATGCCAGTGCATGAGTGATGAAGGCATTTAGGCCTCTTCCAGCGCTTTCTATAACTGTTGCAGTATGGTCACAGGACCTATTTGTGTGACTGAACTGCTGTCCTCAGATCCTGTTAACAGGTAGGTATCCGTGTTTATAGTCTAGGGATACAATATTGCTATAGCTATTTCTCCCAGGAATATACAGAGTTTGCCCAGCTCATTCTTTGGCAGGAGGAAATGCATTTTTGTTCCTTTTTTCTCCAGTGTTGTACTGCATGCAGAATGACTTATTTATTTAACAGCTTTTATATACCGACGAACGTTGGGAACATCTCATCGGTTTACAGGTACCAAAATTGGCAACAGGCTTTACAGGGAACACAGAATTGAAGGGGAATATAATCTTAGTAAACAATAGAACTGAAAGAAATTTAAGGGGTGCAAGGGAGAGGGAGGGGCTAGGAGGAGAGGGAGATAGGCGGGGTGGAGGAGGGGTAGGGAGGAGGAAGTATGGAACAGGGGATAGGGAGAATATATACAGCTGTTAGCTCGCAAGGGAGTTAGGACAGAATACATTATCATAGGCTGCTGATGTTAGAAGGATATATTGTAACTTTGTAGCGAAGAAATGGCAAAGATATAAACCTTGTTGAGGAGAAAGCAATGGAACAGGTATTCTGACAGAGGGGTGAAGAGGGAAAGGCAGGGTGTCATGCAGTGGTCAAGGGTGATCGGTGTGAGGGGTAGCAGTAGAGCGAGCATGTTAGGTGTAAGAATGCTTGAAGAGCCATGTCTTAAGGTTTTGCCTGAATATTTTTGGACAAGTTTCTTGGCGGAGTGAGGCTGGTAGCCTATTCCAGAGGGAAGGGCCTGCTAGGGAGAAGGCCCTTTCATTGGTGGAGCGAAGCTTAGTCAGTTTGGGTGAGGGGGTAAGCAGTGTAGCCAGGTACACTGTGAAAAGATAGCATTTTTCTTTCTAACTTATGGTACCCTTGTTTTGAGTGTTCTGTGAGATTTTGCTTTTTAATTTAGTAGAATGTTTGGCAGTCCATCTTAGTTTTCCCATCTGCACCTCACTAATAAGTCTATCGGGTTTCTTAAGCCTATTGGAATATTTATAGTGCTGTCTTTTCACAGATGGGATTTTTGCTGGGAGTTGTGCTTAAAATTCTCCTTGTGTTCATGGTCTTGCCTGCCTGTATCTTTTCTGCTATGCATCCTCTTCATACCTGTAAACATACCCTACAAAAGACTTCCTCCTTTTAAGCTGTCCTGCCATGCTTTTGATAGAATAGCTTTTCTATTGTGCATCAATAGCATGGGATCTTCTTAGTGTTTGGGTAATTGCCAGGTTCTTGTGGCCTGGTTTTGGCCTCTGTTGGAAACAGGATGCTGGGCTTGATGGACCCTTGGTATGACCCAGCATGGCAATTTCTTATGTTCTTAGAATCTTTGCTGTCGTTAGGCCTGATGTAATAAGATGTGTGGTGCACAGAATTTTTCCTAGCATGTAGACAGATGGACTCAGGATCAGTGGGTTATACTCCCCTGCCAGCAGATGGAGCAAGCTGATGTCACAGTATATATACTCCTGCAGTAACTCCAGCCTGCCAGTATTCTCTATCTCCAGCAGATGGTGGACATGCATCTCCCTATGGGGATTGCTGTGATTTTTGGAAGGAGAATTTTAAATTGAGAAATGAAAGCCCTGCTCTTCTGTGGTGATACCTAACAGTCCCTTCCCCAGTTGAAAAATTCCTGAGGTGATTTCCATGGTCCATCAGAGGTGTGCCTTGGTCTGGTAGCCAGTTTCCCCCGTGGACTTAGCTGCTTGTATGGCTGAAAGGCAGCAGGTGCAGGGGGTCGAGCGCAGCAGTAATGGCAATTGCCCTCTCCCCTTTCAGCCAGAGACCATCTCTGTACCCAGCCGGTAAGCGTCGAGCTCTGGTAAGTTTTAAGAAAAAAAGGAATTTAGAGACAGGGGGTTTTATGCCTTCCTTTGGTCTCTGTGTTAAGCGTGCCGAACCAACATAATTCCTGCTTCCATTGGAGTTAAGGGACCTGGGCACCTGGCGGGTGGACTAGGCCCCGCATTCAGACTTTTCTCTGTGCACCAAGCGGTAGGCCGCAGTGGCATTTTCACGCACTCCTGTGCATCTTACTGCCCTCTTTGGCTGTCGGGAACAAAAGGACTGAGACCTAACAAAAGGTAGAGCCTTCTGAAAGGCCGTCTGTGTGCACAATGTGTCGGCGCTGCACACATTGTGTGCACTGCACTAGGTGCGACTTTGGGCGCATAACTTGAGCATGGTAATCTGCCCTAGCTAGATGCATTAGTTGGCATGCACTTGGTCGCACTTACTTCAGGGATGCCTGAAATTTGTGCACACAGCTTTAAGTGCAAGTCATTTGAATGCACAATTACAGGCGCTCATGACACCAGTAAACAAAAAGCCTGAGCATCTTTCTCTTTGCCTGTCATATTAGGGCTTCTCAGCCTGACCTGTCTTCAAACATGTCAACGCTGTTCAGGTGCTCAGGGAGAGTTGAGTTCCTCAGATTTTGCTAAGCCTGCATCCTCCCATTCTGATTGCCTGGTGCGGCTTTGGCTGGAAGTGCACCAGACCTTGGTACTTCCTTGACTGGCTCCTTCGGGGTTTGGTCTGGTCCCAGCTGCTTTTTCTTGAGTGCAGCTTTTTCAGGGTTTATAGGCCTTTGTTCAGGTACAGTCCTCCACTTTGCCCTTTCCTGTCAGGTCGGACCCTCAGCTGGTGACCCCTCCCTCTTCCAATCCTACAGTTAAGCGCCGTGGCACGCTTACAGTGGGTATCCCTGATGGGGACCCAAATGGCATGGATGATGAGGCAGGTCCTGATTCCTTGGAAGATGGGGAAATTCCTCCTGGTTTGGAGCCATATGGAACTGTTATGGTTCTTTCATAGAGATGAACTTCCAGCCCTAATTTCCCAGACATTGAAGATGCTGGGAATGTCTGGGGCAGGTTCTGTTTCCTTGCGTAAAGCCTCTTGCTTGTTTCCTGTTATGGATGCCATTCAAAAATTGATCTTCAATGAGATGCCCTGAGGCAAGTTTCAAAGGGGGTCTGGCATTGGAAGGCGTATACCCTCTGGATCTAGCAGTGAGAGAGTTTGTGTTTTCCCAGAGTAGATGCGCTTGTCTGCACCAACTCTAAGCAGACAACTATCCCCTGTGGAGGGAGGAGTGGCCTTGAAGGATGTGCATGTTAGGCGGCTTGAATCGATTCTTAAACAGGCCTTTGACGCAGTGGCAGTGACCTTACAAATTGCTTCCTGTTGCGCTCTTGTGGCACTTTCTTGCCTGCTTCTCTCTCAGGAGGTGGATTTGGGGGTGAATTCCAGAGCAGTTATGTTACCCACTGCTGCCTTTTTGGCAGGCGCAGGCTGTGATTTGGTCCATACCTTGGCCAGAGGTATGGCTTCGGTGGTTGTAGCAAGATGTCAGCTATGGTTGTGGAATTGGTCAGCTGATGCAGCCTCCAGAGCTAATCTCACTAAAATGCCCTTTAAAGGCTCACTCTTGTTTGGGAGCGAATTGGAAAAGCTGGCCAGTAAGTGGGGCGAATCTCCAGTTTGTTTATTTATTTATTTATTTATTTAATTTATTTAACAGTTTTTTATACCGACCTTCATAGTAAATAACCATATCGGATCGGTTTACATTTAACAAGGGTATAACTGGAGTAACAATTCAAGTAAACGATAGATAACAATAGGTAGGAATAAGTCAAAGTTACAATCAACAGTTTCCCAGTTGCCAGAGGATAAGAAGCAATTGCAGCACCCCTTTTCTGTGAGAGATTGTCTCAGAGGCTCCAAGTGTTTTCATTGCTACAGAAACCCGGCCTTTTAGAGGACTCTGCCTTTTGGTAGGTCTCAGTCCTTTTGTTCCCAGAGAGGAGCAGGTTCGGGTGGAAGACCGCCCCGAACTTCCAATGAAGGTTTGCTGACCCACCTTCAGGAGGGGAAGATAGGTATCCCCCTATCTTTTATCAAAGGTGGGTTGAGATCACATTGTATCAATGGGTCCTGGAAGGCACTGGAATTTCATGGCATTCCTTGGGACATATTCATGGTGTCTCTTTGCCACTCCCCATAGAAGAAGCAGGCAGTGGAGTCTATGTGCTTCTACAGCTCCTCTGGCTGAGGGCTGTGGTTCCTGTGCCTATGTCTCAGGAAAATATAGGACACTATTCCATCTAGTTTGTGCCCAAGAAGGAAGGTTCCTTTTGTCCAGTTCTGGACCTCAAGTGCAGTTGCCGGTTCCTTTGTAGAGTCTTAACTTGGTGATGGATTTTTTAGCGGGTCCTACGTTTTGGCCATTGCGCACCCTTTCCTTGCAGTTATTAACCTTGAAGACAGTGTTCCTATTGGCTGTATGTTCTGCGCATCACATTTTCGAGCTGCAGGCCTTGTCTTGCCAGGAGCTGTTCCTTCAGATGACTCCATGGGCGATACAGTTGCTTATTGTTCCATCCTTCTTGCCTAGGGTGGTCTCTAATTTCATTTGAATCAGTCCATTTCTTTGCTGTCCCTGAATAAGATCCAGGACACAGAGGAGTATTGCCTCTTGCATTCCTTAGATGTCAAAAGACTTGTAGTGCAGTGTCTGGAGATTTCTGAACCTCTTCGAAAGTTGGATCGCCTGTTTGGCCTTCATGGTGGAAGGAAGCAGGGAGAACCAGTTTCGTGGGTTAATATAGCTCACTGGATTAAAGAGGTGATCATGGCCATATATGTGGATGCTGAGAAGCCGTTGCCTACTTAGGTTCAGGCTGATTCCACTAGGACTCAGGCAGTGTCATGGACAGAGGTTAGTTTATCTCCCATCGATATCTTTCAAGCTGCGACGTGGTCCTCCTTTCACACCTTTTCCAGGTTTTATCGTCTGGATGTGCAAGTCCGGGAGGACGCAGCCCCTGCACGTGCAGTGTTGACTGGACCACGGGCAGCCTCTTGCCCTGCTTGAGAGTAGCTTTGGTACATCCTACTGGTCCCGAGTCCATCTGTCTACACGCTAGGAAACGGAGACATTACTTACCTGAATTTCATTTTCCTTAGTGTAAACAGATGGACTCAGCTTCCTGCCCTCAGCTGTTGAATGATTGACAATAGTCCTTAAGGGATTATGGGTCCCAAGGGATTACTGGTAAGTGTTCATTCAGTCCCTAGATTGGGGTGCCTCTGTTCTTACTTGAGTCAGTGTTTGAGTACAGTTATGGTTGACTTAACATTTTTTGCTAGTCTGTCCACGGATACTTTTGAGGAGAATACTGAAAGGCTGGGTCACTGCAGGAGTGTATATACTGTGATGTCAGCTTGCTCCATCTCCATCTGCTGGCAGGGGAGCATAACCAATGGTCCTGAGTCCATCTGTCTGCACTAAGGAAAATGAAATTATCAGGTAAGTAAATTCTCAATTTAAAACTGTAACCCACATGAACACTCAATGCAGTAAGCAAATGTGTTAAATATGAAAGCATGCAAATACAAGTTAAAATGTGCACTTAACCTTCTGCATAGGCTGAGCATACTAACTCAGGAGTGGGAGGAAAGTGCAAGGTCTTTCACTACAATAAGAGCAGAGGAAAAGCCACCTGTTTTATGCAGAGAACATGCTTTGCATTCTGCATAGTTTTCAGCACTTTTTTGTGCACATAAATCACTTTATGTGTAGAAAGCATGTTTTCTCTCCATAAATTCTGACCACAGATCCTGGCACCAGAACTCCAGCTTCTGCCCATAGACTGGAGTTTGGACTTTTGACTAGAACTGAAGTTTTCAGCACTAAGGTGCATTGGCTTAATTTTTGTTGGGTGGCGGGGGGAGGTGGATAATGGTGAATGCCATCATTTAACATGGGATTTGCATGAGTGCTATCCTGTACAGCGTTCACACTTCTGTCCACAGCAGTCTGTGCTACGTTGGGCAGTGAAGTTGGCACACAATGTACATGTTTAACTTGCAGTTGGGCACACACTGAACACAGCTTGTTACATTGGCAATGTTTTTAGCAAACCTAAGGTAACCTTGACAAAGTTGCTGTATGTGTACTATAAAACTGGGACTGCTGATTGCAACTTTCATATCTAGACTTTCACCTTACCTGGGGATAAAAATCCTTGCCATCTGAACTATTTAGTGACCTAACTGAAAGGCATTTAGTCTCAAAATAAGTTCTCATAGGAGCCCACATCATGGGTTTAGTGATCAGCCTTAGGGGCTGTAGATTGAACTGGCATGGAAACTATTACTACCTTAATTTCCTCCAGGGTAGTAGTTTCCAAATCAGGTTCTCAAGAACCCTCAATCTGGTTTTTTACAGTTGATCTGAAATGAATTTTCATGACATGTTTTGCATCTGAAAAGCTAGCTTCATCTGCAGATTTTAATTATCCTGAAAACAAGACTTGGGGCTCTTATGTACTGGATTTAGGAAAGCTTGTGCCACATGAATCTACTGTAAGCAAGTGAGTAATACCAAATTCTGTCCAGGAAATAAAGCTGCAAGCATTAGAATAAGGCTTGAAATTTGTGCCAGCTCCTTTTTTATGCAAACTCATTGGCAGACTGCCAATATTGAAACAGTTACACTCCCCTTTACCTGTCCCATACTCCGAATAGTTTTAACACTGAATATTACTCTCTTGCTCATAGAGTTAACAATACTTCATCTATTTTGACCATAGCTTTGTCGAAGTATTGCATTGTGTGAAAAAATTTGGGATGAAAGCAATGACCTAGAAGCAGAGGTACTGCAGATATTTAAAATCTTCCAGTAAAAGTTCTGTAGCTCAAAATGCCATGAATAGTATTTTGTCAGGATGTTGGGGTGATGTCTACATAAACTGTTAATTGTAGATTTTGGAGGACCTGAAGCAAATTGCTAAATTTGGAAGATGTGCTAGAGCAAATAGACTACATTTTGGAAAATAACCAGAATCAGATGGTATTCACACGAGTTCTGAAGGAACATAAATAGGCAATCAAACATTGTCAAACAGGTCTGCAATTTCATATTAATCTGCACCTTAATCTGCCACCATACTTTAGGATTAGAGGGGAGTCAATATAACCTTGATAAAAATTGGATTCAGATGAGCTTGTTGAAGCCACACACCAGGGAGCCTGATGTTTGTGCTGGCCAAAATGGTTACCAATCACTGAGAGAACCAGCATGGTTTTTGGCAAAAGGAAGTTGTTTTACTAATCTACTAGATTTCTTTGAAAGTTTAAAGAAGTATGTGAATGAGGGTGAACTGGTCCATATAAATGGGAAATATCTTCGGAAAATCCAGAAGTCTGACTTCTCAGAAAATTGCCTCCGATCCCATGACCAGTCTCCTGTGGTGGGATTAGTAACTGGTTAAGATGGGAAGCAGGACAGGACCAAATGGTAAAGTTTCCCAGTGGAGGTAGGTGAATAGTAAAATGCTCCGGGGTATTTGAGCTAGGACCAGTGTGTTCCAGATCATGAAGTTAAAGGGAGCAAAGAGTGAGGTGACAAATGTTAGGGCCGCTGGCACGACCGGGCCACCAGTGCCTTCCCTTACCCACGGTCCACGTTCTCTGCTCTTCGCTGGGCTCTGTGCGGCAGCCGATGCCGTTGCTCCCCATGCCGCCGATCCTGACTCCTCCTGGCCTCTCCTAGCTTGCGCACGTGCGACGGAGCCCCGCCTCTTAAAGGGGCCGCGGTGGGAAATACCAGCCAAGCCCTTAGGCTGACGTCAGGACTCTCTGGGTTTATAAGCAGGCTTCTCCTAGTTCTGGCGACTAGGAGTCTGCTTGCTTCGGTGAGGTCTTCTTTGCTTTGAGTCCTATTCCTGCCTTCTGAGTTCCCTTCCAGCCTTCCGAGTCCTGGTCCTGCTCCGGTTCCCAACATCCAGTTCCTTCAGAAGGAACTTCTGGCTTCTGACCTCAGACTGGCTTCGGTGACCCTTCTGGCTTCTGACCTCGGACTGGCTTCGGTGACTCTCTGGCTTCTGACCTTGGGCTGATAATTATCACTGCTTCCAGCTGTGATTCCACCATCATCACAGGGGTCCACCTAAGACCAGCCGGGCCCACGCATCCAAGGGCTCAACCTGCGGTGAACAGGGTTGGTTTTGGCGAAGCTCCAGCCGGTCCCTGCATCAGTTCAGCCTCGCCTCCCGATGGTGGGGACCTGTGGGGGTTTACCCTCACAGGTAGTGCCAACTCCTCCTTGGGCAAGGGGTCCACATTCTCCTCCGTCAACATAAGTTTGCCAAGTCCATGGTCCCGGTAGAGGCTTCTGCTCTCCAAGCCATTCCGGGCCTAGCTCAACGAATTCTGGAACAGAAGGCCCTGGAGTCTCTCACCTCAGCGGTAGGAAGCCCAAGTCAGCATTTGGACTCTGCCGTTCCCATGAACCCCGTCTCACCACCAATGCCTCACCTCCGACATCTGGTGCTTGCCCAGTGATTCCTCTTCCTGCTCCTCCCCGCTTTGCAGGGGACCCACAGTCCTGTAGGGGCTTTATTAACTAGTGCAGTATGCATTTCTGTTTACAGCCAACCCTGTTTCCTGAGGACATCAAGACAACCTACATCCTGTCTCTCCTCGATGGAAAGGCCCTAGCCTGGGCATCTCCCTTGTGGGAGTGCAGCGACCCTGTTTTGCGGAACCTGAGCGAGTTCCTGGCTCTCTTTTGTACCGTCTTCAAAAACCCCACTCGGCAGGCGGTCTTGGGGACGACTCTTCTACACTTGCGCCAAGGTTCCAGGACTCTAGCTGAATTTGTGATTGAGTCCCGAACTTTGTCCTTTGAACTCCACTGGGATGCCAGTTGTTTGAGGGCCATCTTTCTGGAAGGGCTGAGCCCTAAAATTAAGGACGAACTTGCAACCCGCAAGATACCGGAGTCCCTGGACACCCTCATTGACTTGACCGGGCGCATCGATAGATGCCTCCAAGAACATTCCTGGGAGGTCCAGTTCTCAAGGAAAGCGTCCGGTGTCTTCAGACGTCCCCGGCATTCACCATCCTCAAAGAATGATCCAAGCTCTCCGGGAATCGCAACAGAAGAACCCATGCAACTGGGCCGAGACAACTATCCCCTCGAACACCTTAGACGTCAGCAAGGTGATCTCTGGCTCTACTGCGGCGGTGCCAGGCATCTCTTGGCATCCTGCCCAGTGCATCCGGGAAACTTCCAGGCCTAGGTTCTGAAGGAAGACTCTTCCTAGGCCTTTACTCACCCGCTCCTCCATTAACATTACCAGTTACTTTGGAAATGGAATCCCTCGACTTCCAAACCTTGGCCCTGGTGGACTCAGGAGCCGGGGGAAACTTCATTATGAAGAATTTGGTGGAACAGCTCCGACTTCCGCTTCATCGCTCCCCGGTCCCGCTGGTGATGTCATTCATCCAGGGCGAGCCCTTACCGGGTCGAGTCACCCATGTCACCACACCTATCCTAATCCACACAGGGGTGCTTCACAAGAAATATTTAGCCTTCCACATTAAGAACTGGGTCAGACCAAGGGTCCATCAAGCCCAGCAATCCTGTTTCAAACAGTGGCCAATCCAGGCCATAAGAACCTGGCAAGTACCCAAAAATTAAGTCTATTCCATGTTACTGTTGCTAGTAATAGCAGTGGCTATTTTCTACGTAAACTTAATTAATAGCAGGTAATGCACTTCTCGCCAAGAACTTATCCAATCCTTTTTTAAACACAGCTATACTAACTGCACTAACCACATCCTCTGGCAACAAATTCCAGAGCTTATTTGTGTGAGTGAAAATGAACTTTCGCCAATTAGTTTTTTTTTTATAATTTAAACTTTATTATTTTCTTCAGTAGTTAACCATGAAAATACAAGAAAAATGTGGTACAAATCGTCAACCATCTCTCAAATAATTACAAACCATATTTCCATTATTTATATCACATTCCCATAACATGGGGGAAAACAAGAATACCATGTATGAAGCAAATTCAACATCAAAAAACCAAGGAAAAAGATAAAAAATTTTTATCACAAAATTGTGCTCAAAACATTTTTATGGAATAAGACTGACTGTATCAGCAAGCCTGACGACACCCCTTGAATAATTTAACAGGGGTTGTCCGGACTTCTCGTCATGTACAGTCGGCCTTTTTCAATTAGATTTTTTTCAATTTTTTCAATAATTTTTGTTTTAAATAATTTTTTATATAAATGTTGCTTAAAAAATATTTTTTAAGTCCAGAGCAATTGTATCCAGTTATCTCAATTCAAAGACACAATTATTTCATTGTTTCACTTGACTCAGTCCAGAGAAATTATTATTTTCAAAGCCAAAGAATGTAATTTTCAATGAACAAAGGACAAGAATATTTGTTAAATAACCTCGACACCCGGCCGATGTTTCGCTACTGCTTCATCAGGAGCGTGACATTATTTACTTCCAATGTCTCCCGTTGAAATTCTATACAAGGAGCTTATAAAAAATCTTGCTTGTCCAAGTATGGTGTCTCCCGTCGAATTTATTTCATCGGGAGCCTACCCAACCTTGTTCCGCTCAACATTTTAGCAGCGGTCTCATTTTTCAGAATTGTTGCTTCTCATTATTGCCCGGAAACAACCTATAGTAAAACATACATACCGTATTTTTCGCTCCATAAGACGCACCTGACCATAAGACGCACCTAGGATTCAGAGGGGGAAAATTAAAAAAAAAAAAAATTGTGCTAAACCGGCTCTGCGTCTGGGCGTCTTATGGAGCAAATTAGGGGAGTGCATAGTTTTTTTTTTTCTCCCCATTTTGTTTTCGGGTCTGGGGAGGGCCATTTCGGTCCACTCCCCAGATCAGAACATTTTTCTTTCTGTGGGAACCCCCAAACCCCCCCCCATCCCAACCCTTTAAATTAACAACCTCCACCCCCTGACCCCCCCAAGACCTGCCGAATTAATTTCCTGCAACCCCCCACCCTCCTGACCCCCCCAAGACCTGCCGAATTAATTTCCTGCAACCCCCCACCCTCCTGACCCCCCCCAAGACCTGCCAAACGTCCCTGGTGGTCCAGCGGGGGTCCAGGAGCGGTCCGGGAACGATCTCCTGGGCGTGAGCCGTCGGCTGCCAGTAAACAAAATGGCGCCGACGGCCCTATGCCCTCACTATGTCACTGAGACCGACCGCTGCTATTGGTCGGTCTCAGTGACATAGTGAGGGCATAGGGCCGTCGGCGCCATTTTGTTTACTGGCAGCCGACGGCCCTATGCCCTCACTATGTCACTGAGACCGACCAATAGCAGCGATCGGTCTCAGTGACATAGTGAGGGCATAGGGCCGTCGGACCCATTTTGTTTACTGGCAGCCGACAGCCCACGCCCAGGAGATCATTCCCGGACCCCCGCTGGACCACCAGGGACGTTTGGCAGGTCTTGGGGGGGTCAGGAGGGTGGGGGGTTGCAGGAAATTAATTTGTCAGGTCTTGGGGGGGGGGGTTGTAGGAAATTAAGTCGGCAGGTCTTGGGGGAGTCGGGAGGGGGGGGGGTGTTTGTTAGATTTTTGTTTGGTTTTTTTTTTATATTCGCTCCATAAGACGCACATACATTTTCCCCCCACCTTTGGGGGAAAAAAAGTGCGTCTTATGGAGCGAAAAATACGGTACATGTTCTTTAAATATGTGTAATTATATAGCTTGTTCCTAGTTACTTAACTTAAACTCGTGAGCACTGCCAAACCTTCATTTTGGACAAACACCGTCTCAACTGGCTTCCGGAAATGCAGGAAACAGCAACCGCTTGAACGCGTGGTGAACGCTTAAATAGAGAATGTCAGCCTATCAAAATCAAACAAGGGCAGTCAATCAAAAAGCAGAGATGACGTCATTGTACGATCAGCTGTGAACCACAACTCAAAGGAAAACATTTAATTCCTGTTCCCCATTCAGTCCATTAGGTTGTAGTGTATCAAGGAAATTAATCCATTTTTGCTCTGCCTGCATTAATTTCTTATTAAGATCGCCTCCGCGCCAATGAGGCAAAATTTGCTGTATTACACATACTCTTAATTCTTCAAATTTATGTTGTTTGGCTAAACAATGCGGGACTAAAGGAGCACTTATTTGTTGCGTGTTTATACTGGAACGATGTTCGATCAGTCTCACTCTCAGTTGTCGTATAGTTTTCCCCACATATATCATTTGGCACGGGCAAATAATAATATACACGACACCCATAGATGTACAATTGGTGTCTTGTCGTAATGTAATAGTTAATGATGGATTTTGTAATAATACCTGTGCAGTGTCCATCATTACATTGCATACAGAGCATTTTCCACAGGATTGATGTCTCCCCAAATTATGATTCACCTGTGGGGGCGATGAGTCAGAATGAACCAGTTGGTCTCGTAGGCTAGATCCTAAGTTATGCCCATGACTGGGCATTCTTAGGACAATATCATTCTAGGGAGAGGGAGTTTATTTCATTTTTCCTGGACATCGTTCTCTGATAGCTGGATTGGATTTTTATCAATCAAAAAAGTTTCCAAATGAGTAGGGTCAGTGAATCCAAATTTCTTCCCTTGATAGGTCACGTAACAAATACATGGAAACTTTAAAAAGAAGGTTGCCCCAAGTGCGAGCACACGACTTTTCAAAGAAAGGAAATACTTCCTCCTGGCCTCTGTGGCTCGTGCCACATCAGGGAATATTTGGACTTTCTGCCCACAAAATAATATATCTTTACTTCTAAAAAAATTTCTAAATAATATGTCTTTGTCCTGTTCAGCCAATAATGAAATAAAAAGGGTTGCCCTGTTTGTAATCACATCTAGTGATTCTTCTAGGAAAGTTGATATACCTATACTGTGGGAAGTAGCTTCTTCATTCCTCTGTTCTACCATATTTTTTTACCACTTTCTTTGGAAAGTAATACATTTTAGACACCTTTGGTATTTCCTCATCCCCATATAATAAAATTTCTTTCAGATATTTTTTAAACATCTCATAAGGTGATAACAAACGAGTTTGGGGAAAATTCAGTATCCTAAGGTTTTTCAATCTATATAGATTTTCAACATGCTCAATCTCTTTATGCATTACTAAACTATCTTTAATAAATACACTTTCAGTATTCTGAATTAATTGCATTTCTGATGTCAAGGTATCTACTTCTTTCTCACACTTAGATATTTTCCTCCCTTGTTCCTCAATTACCACAATATTTCTATTAATCACTGTTGACAATGACTTATTCATTTTCATTATGTTACCATCCAATCTCGATATCATCCGCCCTAGATCTAATAGTGTAATATTGTCAGATATTTCGTTAGGACTAATATTACTTTCAATTTCAACTGGGAGCTTAATTTCTACGGAATTTATAACATAATCATTGTTTTCAGTTCGTGAGATTACTGCTTGTGTTGTCAAGCATGAATCCTCATGAACTGCTCCTACCAGTTCTGAATTCGGTTGCGGTGGAGATCTCTGTCCTTCGCCAGGACTTAAGGAAGCCAGGGATACAGCTTCCACACTGTCCTCAGTTGGCGTTTCCATCCGTCTTGTCACGTGATGGTCCATCGGGCCAGTGCGATGAAAAGGCACCGGAGACGAAGTTGCGACTTTCGCTTTCCTTTTTCTTCCCATGAGGTAAACAAAAAGAAATATGCCCCGGACCCCGGACTCCCCCGGACTAAGCCGGACTAAGCCGGACCAAGCCGCGCGCGCCTTCGGCACGCGCGGCTTAGGCGACACACCGGCGGCAGCGGGGCACCGCCCTACCCCCGGTCTTATAGGAGGTAGTCCCGCCCAGCTGATGTCACTCGCCGCGACTCAGCTGTTCTCACCGGAGGGATGTCAATTCTGGGTTCCCGGCACCTGGGAGGCCTCAGCAAGCGAACGGCCAACTCCTCTCTCCTTCGCTTGTCCCCGACGAGGCTCTGCTCTACCCCCGGTCTTATAGGAGGTAGTCCCGCCCAGCTGACGTCACTCGCCGCGACTCAGCTGTTCTCACCGGAGGGATGTCAATACTGGGTTCCCGGCACCTGGGAGGCCTCAGCAAGCGAACGGCCAACTCCTCTCTCCTTCGCTTGTCCCCGACGAGGCTCTGCTCTACCCCCGGTCTTATAGGAGGTAGTCCCGCCCAGCTGACGTCACTCGCCGCGACTCAGCTGTTCTCACCGGAGGGATGTCAATACTGGGTTCCCGGCACCTGGGAGGCCTCAGCAAGCGAACGGCCAACTCCTCTCTCCTTCGCTTGTCCCCCCGCCAATTAGTTTTAAACGTGCCACATGCTAACTTCATGGAGTGCCTCCTAGTCTTTCTATTATCTGAAAGAGTAAATAACAGATTCACATCTACCCATTCTAGACCTCACATGATTTTAAACACTTCTATCATATCCCCCCTCAGCTGTCCCTTCTCCAAGCTGAAAAGTCCTAACCTCTTTAGTCTTTCCTCAAAGAGGAGCTGTTCCATCCCCTTCATCATTTTGGTCACCCTTCTCTGTACCTTCTCCATCGCAATTATATCTTTTTTGAGATGCGGCGACCAGAATTGTACACAGTATTCAAGGTGCGGTCTCACCATGGAGCGATACAGAGGCATTATGACATTTTCCGTTTTATTCACCATTCCCTTTCTAATAATTCCCAACATTCTGTTTGCTTTTTTGACTGCCGCAGCACACTGAACCGACGATTTCAATGTGTTATCCACTATGACACCTAGATCTCTTCCTTGGGTGGTAGCACCTAATATGGAACCTAACATTGTGTTACTATAGCATGGGTTATTTTTCCCTATATGCATCACCTTGCACTTATCCACATTAAATTTCATCTGCCATTTGGATGCCCAATTTTCCAGTCTCACAAGGTCTTCCTGCAATTTATCACAATCTGCTTGTGATTTAACTACTCTGAACAATTTTGTATCATCTGCAAATTTGATTACCTCACTCGTCGTATTTTTCCAGATCATTTATAAATATATTGAAAAGTAAGGGTCCCAATACAGATCCCTGAGGCACTCCACTGCCCACTCCCTTCCACTGAGAAAATTGCCCATTTAATCCTACTATCTGTTGTGACACGCCTCCTATGACGTCACCTCCTTCTGTGACATCAGATGCTGGGGGGATTTAAACCTGGCGTCTCCTAGGTTTCCTTGCCTTGCAACACAGTTACCAAGAAAGCTGCTTACCTGCTTGCCTGCCAGCCTTCCTGCCTGCCTGCCAGTCTACCTGTCTGCCTGCTGACCTGAACTGCCTCCTGACCGTCTTTCATCAACGGTCGGCCCAAGGATCCACTTCTGGATTTACAACAGTTTGCAAGGCCATGGATCCGGCAGACCTCGCTAGCCTTCAAGCCATTCCCGGACTGGCTCAACGGCTAGTACAGCAGCAACAGGTCTTGGACAACCTGGCTGTCACTGTGGAGCAACTGGCCGCTCGGATGGATGTTGGTCCGCCAGCACCAGCACCGGACTCGGTTCCGGCTCCGGTGGTGACCCTTCACACTCTTACGCAACTCCCTGCGCCAGCACGGTACGCGGGAGATTCCAAGGCTTGCAGAGGCTTTCTGAACCAATGCTTCGTAAGGTTCACTCTCCTGCCCAACCAGTTCCCCTCGGACGCCGTCAAGGTGGCCTACATCTTCTCACTGCTGGACGGTCGGGCTCTGAACTGGGCATCTCCTATTTGGGAGAAGAACGACCCGGCTCTGAACGACTTGAATGTCTTCGTAGCTGATTTCAAGGCAGCCTTTGAACCAGCTCGCCCGACCTCCGCAACCTCCGAATTGCTCCAACTCAGGCAGGGAATTCGGCCCCTGGCCGATTATGCTTTGGAGTTCCGTACCCTCGCACTGGAGGTCGGATGGCGGGACGACGCCCTCCGTGGAATCTTCTTAGAGGGACTTGCTGCAAGGATAAAAGACGAATTGGCGGCTCGAGACCTTCCGGAGGACCTCAATGCTCTCATCGAACTGGCTGGCCGCATCGATCGCCGCCTTCAGCAGAGGGCCAAAGAGGGGCGTCCTCTCCGCCGTTTAGTTCCGCTGGCTCCAACCTCTCCTCGCCCATTCCCACCGGGCCCACGGGGGGCTAGCACGTCCACAGAAGCCACATCCGAGGAGCCCATGCAGCTGGGAAGAGCATCCCTGACACCTGAAGAAAGGCGGCGCCGCCGTAGTATGGGTTTGTGCCTGTACTGCGGGGGCAAAGGTCACTTCCTCACTCAGTGCAAAGAGCGAGCGGGAAACTCCCATGCCTAGGAGTAAGGGAGGAGTGTCTCCTAGGTTGTTTGAATGCTGCTCCTCTATGTACCGTTTCTATAACCCTCAGATATCCCGGAGGGTCTTTCAAGACTCAGGCATTCATTGACTCTGGGGCAGGAGGGAACTTCATCGCTGCCAATCTTGTACATCAGCTCCGCCTGGCCACACAATCCCGGGAGCCTCCTTTACGGATTACTTCCATACAAGGTACCTGCCTGCCTGGCCACATTTCTACCGAGACTGTACCACTGATCATGCAGACCGGGATCCTACATTTTGAGGAGATCTCATTTTTGGTTCTGGAGAATTCAGTTCATCCGGTGGTCCTTGGCCTACCCTGGCTCCAGCAGCACTCTCCAGTGATCCAATGGAGCGATTTGCAAATTACCCAATGGAGTCCTCACTGCGTCAAATCTTGTATCAAGTCTCTACCAGTCCAGCACATTCCCTTGGCTCACACTCCCAGTCATTATGCGGACTACACGGACGTATTTTCTAAGGAAAAAGCAGAATTTTTTCCCCAACCTCGTCCTTTCAATTGCGCCATCGAACTGGTGTCTGGGGCAACTCCACCCCGAGGCAGGGTGTATCCACTATCACAACCTGAAACCAAAGCAATGTCTGAATACATTGCTGAGAACCTCGCCAAGGGCTTTATCCGACCTTCAACGTCGCCCTCCAGGGTGTACATATTTAGATTCTTCAATATCTCCTCATAAGTCATTTGAAGACCCTCCACATTTTTGGTCGCCCTTCTCTGGACCGCCTCCATCTTGTCTCTGTCTCTTTGGAGATACAGTCTCCAGAACTGAACACAGTACTCCAGGTGAGGCCTCACCAAGGACCTGTACAAGGGGATAATCACTTCCCTTTTCTTTCTCAATATTCCTCTCTCATGCAGCCCAGCATTCTTCTGGCTTTAGCTATCACCTTGTCACATTGTTTTGCTGATTTCAGATCATTAGACACTATCACCCCAAGGTCTCTCTCCTGCTCCATGCACATCAGCCTTTCTCCCCCATCGAATACAGTTCATTCGGATTTCCACTCCCCATATGCATGACTCTGCACTTCTTGGCATTGAATCTCAGCTACCATATCTTCGACCACTCTTCCAGCTTCCTTAAATCCCGTCTCATTCTCTCCACTCCTTCCGGTGTGTCCACTCTGTTGCAGATCTTAGTGTCATCCGCAAAAAGACAAACCTTACCTTCTATCCCATCTGCAATGTCGCTCACAAAGATATTGAACAGGACCGGTCCCAACACCGATCCTTGCGGTACACCGTTTAAAACCGCTCTCTCTTCAGAGAGTTCCATTTACCATCACACATAGGACTAGGGGGCATTCCATGAAGTTAGCAAGTAGCACATTTAAGACTAATCGAAGAAAATTCTTTTTCAGTCAATGCACAATAAAGCTCTGGAATTTGTTGCCAGAGGATGTGGTTAGTGCAGTTAGTGTAGCTGGGCTCATAAAAGGTTTGGATAAGTTCTTGGAGGAGAAGTCCATTAACAGCTATTCAAGTTTACTAAGGGCCTGATTTTAAAAAGCATTTACTAGAGTAAAAACCAGGTTTACTGGAGTAAATTCACTTTACTTGAGTAAGTGGGTTTTTGAAAATTGCTACAATATATGCCATTGACTTGTCTATAGAATTTACTCACATAAGTGCACTTTACTTGAGTAAATGGCTTTTGAAAATTGCTACAATAGTAGCTACATTTACGCATGTAACTCCTTTTGAAAATTACCCCCTTAGGGAATAGCCACTGCTATTAATTGCATTAGTAGCATGGGATCTTCTTAGTGTTTGGGTAATTGCCAGGTTCTTGTGGCCTGGTTTGGCCTCTGTTGGAAACAGGATGCTGGGCTTGATGGACCCTTGGTCTGACCCAGCATGGCAATTTCTTATGTTCTTACAATTATTCAAAGTAGCTAAAACATACGCAGACTGAGAAACTGAATATCAGATAAAATGTAGACAAATAAGATTAGGCACACAAGGAAGTAAAATCCCTATTAAGAACATAATGGATTCCACGTTATGACTTGCTATTTAGGAGAAGAGCTTGGAGTCATTGTAGACCAATACACCAAAATCTTCAACTCAGTCTGCAGGAGTAAGGACTGACCTGTGTGGGGGGGGGGGGGGGGTGGAGAGTGAAGGGCCCAGGGCTATTATGTCAGAGCAGGTTCTCCTCCAGTAGGTTAGTGGAGGCAGGGAACCCAGATGCTGAACAGCATGTGTCTGTCTAGTATTCAGTGCTGCCACAACTCTTGGCCTGCTAATGCTCACAAAACAAGTGACAACAGGGACAGAGCTCATCACAAGATAAAAATCTCATCACCACCGTTTGATCCCTGTCACGGTCAATATCTAAAAACTTCGGCAGACTTGATAAGTGATTTTCTCGCAAACCTGGTAAATCAATCGCTTGGTTCTGGTGAATGCCCCAGCTCCTTCAAACAAACGATACCAAAAAAGAAAAACGAGGAGATCACAAATTTCAATAATTTGCGCCCCATTGCATCTATCTACACTGGCCAAAATGTCTGAATCAATAGTACTTCATCAACTTAAAAATTATTTGAATGACAATGATCTCCTCCACCCAAATCAACATGGGTTTAGAAAAGGACACATCACTGAGACCTTATTACTTTCATCATTTGATACAATATTTAAAGGCTTTGATGCCAATATAGATTACATATTGATCCTCCTTGACATCTGTGCCGCATTCGATACTCTAGATCACTCAATTTTACTCTCAAGATTAAATACCATCGGTATAACTGGTACTGTTTTTAATAGGTTCGATTTGTTAGAAATAAATGAAACCAATCAAACATTGGCTGTAATTCTTCTGATCACTACACAATATCTTTGGGTGTTCTGCAAGGCTCAACCTTATCTGCCACTCTCCAACATTTATTACCCTTGTGCTATATGCTAAACAATTTAGGAATACAATTTAAAATTTACACGGATGATGTTCAGTTTCATTCCATATTCTTTGTCATGGTCCAGTACTCTTGCTATCGTATGCCCATACATTAATACTATCAAAAGCTGGCTCTCTCATAATTGTTTAAAACTCAGTACTGCTAAGACTGAAATCATTCATCTGTCTTCAATCCCCCACTCTGCTTGTGGCCCCCCATCACAACTTGATCTAGATGGTACGCTGATACCAATCATTTCAAAAGCTCAATCTAGAAGTAATTGTAGATTCCAGCCTATGAATGACACACCACATTTCTATGACTGTAAAAAAAACCAAAACAACTTTCGTTAAACTTCACATGTTGAAGCGCTTATGCCATCTATTATACCCAGATGACTTTAGAACAACTTTACAATCTTTAATTTTTAGCGGCCTTGATTATTGTAACGCGCTATTTGGTCTACACGATAATGTGATTCACCCACTACAATTAGTACAAAATGCAGCAGCTCGGATTCTATCTGGCAAATCCCACAGAGATCCCATCACCCCTGTTCTATATAAGCTACACTGGTTACCCATCGATTACAGAATAAAATACAAAATTCTTACAACTATTCCTAATCTCATATATAATGATACATCATCCTGGTTAAGTACACAACTTTGCAAATGGAGGTCTACGCATAAAAATTTGCTACAAGTACCCATAATCAAAGTTTCCAGATTAGACATTACAAGAAGACATGCCTTCTATTGGTGGCCCCCAACTTTGGAATGCTATCCCTGAAAATTTGAGACAACTCTCAAACCTGAAGGAGATTAAAAAGAACTTAAACCTTCCTGTTAAGGAATGCATTTAATGCATGTACCACCACTTAAACACACCTAATTGATATCTAACTCCCACCATTCTAACTACCCTTAACATTTTGATTTTCTTCTCTCCCTGCATCCCCCCCCCCCCCGATTTGATAGTTTGAGTCTTGATCTTTATTTAAAAAAATTTTTATTTACTTTTTATGTTTTGTCTTAGGCCTTTTATTATGCATGTTATTTAATTATGTAAACCGTTCTGACTACTACTGAGTATAAAAATGGTATATAAATAATTTTAAATAAATACAGCATACACATTGGGACCTCTGAAACATGGGGCCAAGAACAGCTCTGGCATCAAGTAAAAAAATTACTCTTTATGTTCCTAACAATGCCTCTTTATGCTCATGGTGTAGCCACAGCTTGAATATTGCCCCATATCAAAGATTAAGTAGAACTAAGTACAGAGAAGAGCCACACAAGTGAGCATATGGAACAGCTCCCTTCTGAAGAATGGCTAAGCAGGTTAAGGCTTTTCAGCTTGGAGAGGAAGATATGGTGCTTTCATAAAATCCTGATTGGTGTGAAGCTAGTTAACAAGTTATTTCAAATAGCTTCATAATCTTCTAGTCCAGAGGTTCCCACACGTATCCTGGGGGGACCCCCAGCCAGTCGGGTTCTCAGGATATCAACAATGAATATGCATATGAGTTTGCATGCTATGGAGGCAGTGCATGCAGATGGCTGGGGGTCCTCCAGGATAGGTTTGGGAACTGTCCTAGTCCTAACTTGTAGAATTAAAACAGTTATTGCGCAATTATGCGACAGAATGTTGCCAAAGAATGTAGTCTGTCAAGTGGCCTAGATTGGCCACTGTCTGAGATTGCTGGACTGTTGGACTGACTTAGCATGGTATTTTTGTTTTCACGTGTGGCTTGCCCATATTTCTCACTAGCTCTTTTCCAGAAGAGTGAATGTGCACATCATAAATCCCTACTTGCTTAAAAACATGTGTTTAAACTTTTGAGCATTTGGGTTTTATAGCATCTGTTACTTTTTTGACTTCCCTTTCATACAGCCGATACAGTTAACCTGCGTTTGGACACGCGTTTGACGCGCTAGCTTTACCCCTTATTCAGTAAGGGGTAATAGCGCGTCAAAAATATGCGTCCACCCCCCCCACCCCCCCGAAACAAATAGCGCCCACAACATGCAAATGCATGTTGATGGGCCTATTAGTTATTCCCACGCGATTCACTAAGTAAAATGTTCAGCCAAGCCGCACATTTTACTTTCAGAAATTAGCACCAACCCAAAAGTAGGCGTTAATTTCTGCCGGCACCGGGAAAGTGTACAGAAAAGCAGTAAAAAGTAAGATTTAAAAAAAAAAAAAAATTTAAATCAGCTCGCGGGTTGAAACCGGACGCTCAATTTTGCCAGCGTCCGGTTTCCGAACCTGTGGCTGTCAGGTTTGAGAACAGATGCCGGCAAAATTGAGCGTCGGCTATCAAACTCGCTGACAGCCACCGCTCCTATCAAAAAAGAGGTGCTAGGGACGCGCTAGTGTCCCTAGCACCTCTTTTTACCGTGGGCCCTCATTTAAATACTGAATTGCGCACACAGGAGAGTGGCTGTGCGCAACTTTTACTGAATCGGCCTGATATATGGCAAGTTCTTTCCCTCTAATTTCCTATTTTCATGTGTACAGTGGGTTAGCTAAAGAGAATGAAGTTGTTTGCATTTTTGATCTTTTTTTGGGGGGCTGAAACTGTCTGTGTCCTAAGAATTGTGTCCAGTGTAGTTTTTAAAACCCTTGAAGTATGTGAACTTGTGAAGGAGTTTGCTACTGAAAGCATTAGTAGCATGAAAAGCTGATATTAAAGAAATGTATCTCGTTAGAATTCTTATTTGATGGAGGAAACCTACAAAACATATGGTATGACCCAGGCAGGATTGGGGATGGGCCTATGTAGTTTCTGTAATCAACAGGATTTGTATTAGAACCTGGTAACTAGACTGAAGAGAAACTAGGAAAGATAAGGAATTTTGCTGTTGAGAGGAATCTGCCTGGGTTTAGGAGCGAGCAATATGTCCTACTAAACTGGGGATATATGGTCGCGTTAATATGAAGAAATGAGATTGGCGGCTTTTTCTGTAGCCTTTGATCTGCATGGGTGCAGATCAAGTTGCAAGTGGCCTTTTGAAATACTGAGTGGCTGACTAGTGAACTATCAGCAGGTCAATATACCGTATTTTTCACACTATAAGATGCACCTGACCATAAGACTCACCTAGGATTTAGAGGAGGAAAATAAGAAAAAAAAATATTCTGAACCAAATGGTGTGCTAAAATATTTAATAAAATATTATTTCAACAATGTAAAGTGAACAGCAGTATTAACAGCCATCATCACTGTCATTGGTAAATGAGAGACTTGAACGTTAAAGTACTTCTAGTTGTCTGGGAACCCCAAGAACTCATCACTAGTGTCAGAATTTATGAAGCTCAGTTGCTCACAATCACTGGAATCACTTTCTTTGCTATCTTCATATATCATATCATCTTCAGTGCCATCTAAGGCATTGCTAATGCCACATCTTTTGAATGACCGTACAACGGTTTCATCCTTCACTGACTGCCATGATGTTTTCATCCATTCACAAACTTGAGTGACAGTGGGCCTCTTCATTTGTCCAGTAGGTGTCAGATCATGATTACTAGCAGCCATCCATTTGTTCCACTCTTCTCTCATCAAGACTTTAAACGGTTTGTTGATGGAAACGTCGAGAGGTTGCAACTGGCTGGTAAGACCCCCCCAGGAATTACAGCTAGATGAGTCTTCACGTCTTCTTTAAAGCGCTTTTTTGTGGTTTCGCTAATATGTGCTCTAAACTGGTCAAGCACCAATAGGGCAGGTTTTTTCAGAACCCCTCCGGGATGCTTGGACCACACTTTTTCAACCCATACTCTCTTTCCATTTTCGTCCATCCATCCTTTCTCATGAACATGCGCAACAACTCCTTGTGGGATCGCTTCTTTTGGCATGTTTTTCCTTTTGAAAATTAACATCGGTGGCAGTTTGGTGCCATCTGCATATAAGGACATCACAACCGTGTAATGGGTTTTCTCATGTCCTGAGGTTTTCACGGTTATGGTTTTGGCACCTTTCAGATCAACAGTCCTGTTAGATGGCACATCAAAGGTTAGCGGGACTTCATCCATATTCCCAATTTGGCCAATTTCAAATCATTTTTCTTAGCATCAATCACAAATTTGTGAAAAGACACAATCTTTGATTCATATTCTTTTGGCATTTTTTGCGCAATTCTAGTTTTGGTGTGCATAGCAACGCGTTTGGCTTCATATATTATCATTTTTGCAGAGACTGAGAAGCCATTATTCCTGTGATGTGTGATCCATTCTTTCATGTCCACGTCTAGCTGTGGCCACTTTGCAGCATGCCCACGAAAAGCGTACTTACTTTTATCTGCTTTTTGCAGCTAATCCCCCTGTTTCCTCCACTCCCTTATTTTTTCAGTTGGAGGTGGCCCAAAATGTTTCTTCGCTGCTCTGTTTCCATGTTCCTTAGCATATTTTACTACCTCCAGTTTAAAAGGAATTTTATATGTTAGCCTTTTCTGCTTTGACATCTTTGTCTGTAGCACGAGACTGTGGTATTTTTCTGCAAGAAAATACAGTAATGAAAGAACTGTCAGTCTGCAGGAGGGAAATGCACTCATGCACGGCAAGCAGGTAGAGGCTGGAGCAGGCACGTGGGGCAGCTAAAGGAAAGCCTGCACCCGCCCACCGATCCTTCCAATAGCGCACCACTCCCTCCAACACGCAGTTGCTTCTTTCCCACTGGGTTCTAAGACAGCACAGAGGGGACAGCAGTGTCTGGGCGTAGCTGCGGGACGTGCTGGGAGAAGGGCGAGATTTGGGACTAAAAAGGAAAGTCTATTCTACAGAAACGCTGCCACCTCTCAAAAGCAAAAATGCCTCAGGGAGGAGTCAAAGACAAAAAATGAATATTAAAAATCTAAGATGGTCCTCCCTCATCATTCTTATTGTGTATTATAGGTCCACATAATACTGCCATAGCCAAACCATCGTCCCTGCAGAATTTCCCGACAGGTGTCAGGTTGGTCAACAAACTTCCAGTTTGCCAACATGGCTGGATCGATGCTGCTTTCCTATCATTGCATATCCGAGGTGTTGTGAGGCACACAGTCGTGCCTTCTACGGATGGGAAATGTACAGCCAGCCTTGGTGTGATTTACAGAATGCTACTGAAAAATGGATTTTCTTAGATCAATTTTAGGGGCCTTGTTTTTTATTTTTGTTTTCCTGGATTTTCTCTCAAAAATGAGAAAAATCAGTTGGGAAATACCGTATTACCGTACTCATTTTTCCAGGTACCAGTAAATATCAAAATACCTGTATATTTTGGTGCACAGAAGTCAGGACAGTAAAAAAAAATATTAAGCAGATTAATATTTTAATAAGCAAATTTATTGTAGAACTGAAAGAACACTTTATGGCTCTCACCCAATCCCCTTCTCCAATCCACCCACTCAGCAGCATCTCCGTCTCTACCTCCCCTCTGTATGCAAATCCCTCTCTCCCCTGCCAAGAATTTCCCTCTCTCTCACCCCTCATCCACAACGTAGCAGCATTCCCCCCACCTTACCAGCAGTGGCTCCAGGCTCTTGTGCTGCTCTTTGCCTTTTGTCCCTCCTTCGGCAGGATGCCTGCACCTGCTTGCTCTGGCTCCTGCGCTCTGTAGCGCTTCCGCTGGGGAGAGGGGGGGGGAGGCAGGATCTGAAATGCCACGTTAGCAGCTGCCTTCCAGCGGTGGTGAAACCTCTCCCTTGGCGGTTAGCCCGGTTCAGGCATTAAAATAGAAAACTCACCATTTCGTCGCAAATTGGCTCCGTTTTCAGGTGGGGGACAGGCGCACAGCACGGCATACCAAACCGGGCATTAAACTAAAAAGCTCACCGTTTCGCCGCAAACCGGCTCCGTTTCAGGCGGGGGACGGGCACACAGCACGGCATGCCATACTGACTTGTCAATCACGGTAAGCCACGCTGCGTGCCTGTCCCCCGCCCGAAAACGGAGCCGATTTGTGGCGAAATGGTGAGCTCTTTTATTTTTAATGCCCTAACTGGGCTAACTGCTGAGTGAGAGGTTTCGTGAGGTCTGTGATGCTACATTCGCTCCATAAGACGCACAGACATTTCCCCCCCCCCCACACTTTTGGGGAAAAAAAGTGTGTCTTATGGAATGAAAAATTCGGTAATATGGATTCTGTGTAAGGTCTTTGTCAGCTCACTTTGGAATATGTGTTTTCGGCACTTACAAAAAGAGCCAGATTTGCAAAAGGGGACAAAAGGCTTGTGTAGGATCAGGCCATCAGTTTTTAGTTTTAAACTGATTTTTCCCTGAAACTACCAGGCGCTTGTAAAGGTACACATTGGTTTAAACTGTAATTTCATCTGAATTTCAAAAACAAAACCGTAGGCCCATGATTCTTTCCAGCAACTTCTCCCCTAGAAGACAAACAGTGGGGCATGGAGGTGAAGTGCTGGAGCAGCATGCACGTGTGGTGCAGCCACAAGCACATTCCCACGGTGGCAGAGGGAGACTTGGATCTATCACCAAAACTGGAAGGAAGGCCAGAGTAAATATTAAGGTTGTGTTGGCAGGATTCCCAGAGTTGGTGTTGGGAAGGAAGCCCAAAGCTGCCACTGGAGCTGATGAGAGGATGGGCAGAGGAAACTGTCCTGAGAGGATGGGAGAAGAGAAGGGGACACTGAGGTGTGATGAAAAGAAGATGCTGGGGGGGGGGGAGGGAGAGAAGGAAGATAAGATAAAACCAGGTGAGGCGGGGAGGAGAAATGCTAGGGAGAGGGGAAAAGTAGGAAGAATTGAGGATGTTGGGATTAGGTTATTCAGTCAGCAGGCTCTTTAATTTTAAAGTTGTATGGCTTTCTTCATAGTTTGGGGAAGTGTCTCTAGGATTCTAATCTGCTTAACTTTTACTGTCCTGGCTTCAGTCCATTAAAAACGCCAATATTTTTCCATTAATTGTTCTCATGTTTGTATTGAATAAACACTGATTTTACCAGGAAAATAAATGAACCATAAATTAAGGTCTCTCTATATATGCTAGATTGTCCAGATGGGGCTATTGACTTTAGGAAAACTGACTGGATGGGGACAACTATGCTGTATAAACATAGGAAGGGATCCTTACAGGGTGTCTATCCCAGAATCAACAAAAGGATTCTTGAGCTGAAATAGTAACTTAAATTACCATTCCAAATATTTCATAAGGTAATAAAAGATCTGCAGATAAGGACCTTTTGACCTTCCTAGTTTGCTCAGTTTTGCCTGCTTACTGTCCTGCCACAATTTAATCTGTCGTTACTCCCTATTACCATCTCCCTATCACTAACGTCTCCTCTATTTGTCCTATGCATGTTTGTATTTTGCTATTGTTGGCTCTGTACCTCTGCTGGCAGTCTGTTCAGGTGTCTGCATCCCTTTGGTGAAAGTTTCTCATGGGTAAAAGGGTGGTCTCCAGCTGTAGGGGGTGGTATGGATACAGGTGGCAAATACAATTGCAGTATGGTGGCAAGAGGAAATTGCCAAACTGACCTTGCTTCTGCAATGCATTTTCACCTTCCTCTGAATCTCTAAGTCTAGATGATAGATGACAGACTGGTTTTCCGACCTGACTGTGGCCTCCATTCTGTGCATGATTGTAAAGCATTTATAGTAAATGATTCATGCTAGACCCAGCCTTTCCTTCTCATCCAGCCAAACTAGGCTAAATGCATGTGTTATGCTTCCTAGCCAGCAAATGGAGACAAATGGCTTGACATGACCCTTTATGGGGACCTGTGCCGTACTTAGCCTACCAGTATTCTGTCTCAGCACATGGTAGGCAAGTATTCCATTCTGACTGAAGCCTTGTTTAGGCCAGGTGAAGAAGACTGGTGTGGATTGGGCTACCCCTGGGGTGATAGGTTTTTTTTAGATTTTCTCCCCTGATTAAGAATAGCTTATCGACCAGGGGGCTTTTAGTGGCTTGGAACAGGGCATAAGGACTTGCCATTTATTCACAACAAGAACTTAAGATAGACCATCTGTCCCAAGGAAGAGATGTACATAACACAATTTGTCTTATGAAGCGTCAAGTCTGCAGTGGAACACTACCCTGTGGGAGCATGTGTTACTTAACAAACATGGTTTATTTGGCAGAAGTGATCACAAGGACATGATGGATGAAGTAGATCAACAGTCTGCTTATTCACAATGTAAGTTTTTTATTTTCTGCAACTGTTCTTTATATGTTGTGATTTTCCTCTGAAGGCAAGCAGTTCATTGAGGTCCTACAAGTGGGTCACGTGACTGTCAAACTGACATCTGTACTAGCTTTCCAGCAAGACGTAAAGATCTTTATCGTACATGCACAGGAGATATCACAATGCTACAGCCCTTTTCCCCTCTGTTTTCATCTGCTGGCGTTGGCACACATGAGCTTAGCAGCCCTGATGTATGCACTGCTTCTCTTCAAAAAGAAAGCCTTGTCATAGGTTTTGTTTAATTCTTTGTTCTGCCAGCATGGATCTTTTCTTTCATTGTTGCAGGTTCATAGGCTGTATCAATCATTTTATTCAGGTTTTTTGGTTATCTAACCTGACCTTTTTTTTTTTGCAATCAATGTCACAGTGGCTTAATGTTCTGCCCTAAGTGCAAATGGAAGATGTTAATCAGACTATTATAAAGTTGCTATGGGGTACATTTTTAAACCTGCATACGGGTCGCACATGTGTGCGCGCTACCTGGTGCACACACATGTACGCCTGATTTTATAACATGCGCTCACATGTTATAAAATCGGAGTTCGCGCACACAAGGGGGTGCACATTGTGCACCTTGCGCGCACCGAGCCTCGCTGCCCTTCTCCCTTTCCCTCCAAGCCGCTCTGAAATCGGAGCAGCCTCGGAGGGAACTTTCCTATCCCCCCACCCCACCTTCCCCTACCTCCCTGCCCTTCCCCCTTACCTTTCTCTTCTTTTTTTTTTTATTTCAAGACTAACTTCAGCCTGGGGCTGAAGTAAGTTGCGCACGCTGGCCAACTGCCGGCGCGCGATCCCCGGCACAGCATGGGGGGGGTACGCGTCGCCGGGGCCTTTATAAAATTGGCCTGGTGCATGTAAACCCCCTCCGCACACGCGCATAAATCCTCTGGATGTTCGCACGAAGGACTTTTAAATCTGGCCCCATAGTGTTTAGGGAAAGACTACAACACTTCAGGATACAATATCTACACATAAATGTCACCCTTAAGCAGTTTGGACGTCACCTATTTTATCAAAAACAAATCCAGTTTGCATGTAGCTGCACTTAAGGCTCAGTATAGACCATGAAGCCACATTTGTCTGGTGCAAAGACTGGGCTGTTGACCTCTTTGGCAGCACATGAGAATGGGCCTCAGGAGCAAAATATGAGGGCTCTGGATGCTAGAGTGTGAAACCAGAAACTTGTTGAGCAGGAGCTCTAAAGCATCAGGCCACTATTTTGGCTCCAAGAGCATAAAAGTGCAGAAAATTTGGCACTCTCCTAAATTGAGCCTGGAGGTGACCTCAGCCTTCCATGCTAAAGTTTGTCTTCAGAGCTCCAGACAAGAACCTATGGCACAATGGGGTAGATTTTAAAAGGGTTACGCGCATACGTTATGCGCGTAACCCTTTCAAACCCCCCTGAGCATGCCCCGGGACACGCGTAAGTCCTGGGGCTTTCCTGTGGGGGGGGGGGGGGGTGTCGCAGCGGCGCAACATTCAGGGGTGTTCCGGGGGCATGGCCATGGGCGTGGTTCCGGCCCGGGGGCATTTCGTGGGCGAGGCCTCCGCATTCGCTCCCAGCCCGGGGAATTGCGCGGCGGCCCCAGGCAGGCGTAACTTTTGCGATAAAGGTAGGGGGGTGGGGGGAGGCCGAAGGAAAGTTCCCTCCGAGGCCGCTTCGATTTTGGCACGGCCTCGGAGGGAACTTTCCTTCGGCCTGTACAGGTCATACAGCCCAAGTGCTTCTGGCACTCCTAACCATTCTCCAATAGGCTGACGAATTCTACTTGGCTTTGAGGGAGAAATTAGTCGAATTCCTAGGCTCTTTCCAAGATTTCGGAACGGCCTCTGAGGGAACGGGCAGTGTGCGCAGGGCTCTGCCCGAGCAAGGTGCACAAATGTGCACCCCCTTGCGCGCGCCGAACCCGGATTTTATAAGATACGTGTGTTCTTTGGTGCTTGGAAGACAGCTAAGACAAGCTTATAAAATCATGAGTGTGGAGAAACAAATGACTGATTACTCTTTCAAATATTAAAACAAGGGGGTGCATTCATCAAATGTAACCAGCAGATTTAAAATGTCATAGTACTTTTTCCCCTTTCTGCACAATCAAGCTGTGGAATCTGTTGCCAGATGTGCTCTAGGCACCTAATTTGGCAGGTTTTAAGATTTGAACAAGTTCTGGAAGACCATAAACATGAGCTAGGTAGACAAGGGAAAGCCATGGTGATTTCTGGCAGTGGGAACTATGAATAGAACTCCTTTCTGGGATCTGCTGGGTACTTGTAACCCAGATTGGCCACAGCTGGACGGATGCTGGACTTTGATGGCTCTTGGCCTGACCCAGCATGGCATTACCTATTCTTATGGTTTATAGGCATCAAGGAAAATGTGCAGGAAAGGCTCATGGATGTGCTGTGCGGTGAGGGTAACTGCTTTGGAGAGAAGGACAGACGGCTCATCGTGAGACTACAGCATGTTTCAAACTCAAACCACCCACATCGGAGGTTCTGCAGTGGACTGCCTCATAAGCCGTTTTTTTATGCAAAAGCAACATCCCAGCCCTTGCCAACAGAGAAGCAGTCAACCACAAAGCCACCCAGCCAAAAAGGGATAGTTGGTTTTCAGGCTCAGTGCAGATGACCTCTCTGTAGGAAGGAGTCTGAGATTTTTCATAAACGGTTGGCCTTTTGTAACCTGAGACAATTAGGTCCTTTTGAAAAACGAACAATTACAGATTATATCATTGGGAGGCCCTCTAGATTGCCATCATCCCCCCCCCCAAACACACACACACTGTGGATTTTATACTATAGTTCCCCCATCCTCTCTATGTCCAATAATTATGGATTTCATACCATATACTTTTTTTTTTTTCAGGAATTTTTTCATAATCCTTAAAATCCAAGATTATGCTTGGTATTGTAATTGCCTTTCAGAGCAAGGAAAACTTTTTTTTTTTCCATAATCGTACAGGAGGCATGCATGCAGGGTACATCCAGCTTGCAGGAAGTATCTCAGATTTGTACTGGGAAATAGCACCTCCAGTATCATGTGCTATCTTGGGTCTAGCAGCAGATCCAAAAATGGTTATAAAATATGTTGACATTTCTGTGCAAAGCAGGAGCTCATGTGTTTCCCTATTTGACATTTGACTGGACAAGAGTACATCTCAAAAAGGAACAAATGAATCCATATGGAGCATCATTTAGGTGCTGCAATCACTAGGGTTTGTCAAACTACCCCAAATCCCATTTGACCTGGACTCTGCTAAAAACAACTCTGGACACATTTTCTCTTCCTTACAATACAGTCATAGGAGCCAACTTCAACATGAATGGTGGTGCTAGACTCCCCAAATTTGACCATCCCTGGTCACAGTGGATGAGTCCGCTCAATACGGGGGGGCATTTAAGCACCCACTGAACTGGCATCTGTTGTGACTGAGGTTTGTGGCTTCCATGGTTCATGTCGCACTTGTAGCATGTTTGCATATGAAAAAATGCAAAACACTGTATAGTCAAACTTGTATATGGGAAACAGTATTTTCTCTTGGCGAGATGATCCAATCTTTATGGAATTGCAGGCACTTCTAAACATGCTAAATGCTTCCAAAAAATTAGGTGGGCAAGAAAACTGTCCTTGTCCAAATACCCAGAGGTCTGAAAGAACAGATTCCATCCCCTTGTTAGTCTGTAAAGGGGTAGAACTGAGCCATTGCTCACGCTAAGCCACATACCTGGCAAGAAAACCTCCTGTGATATTAAAGTCTGGACCCTTGCATGTGGTTGCTGAACTAGGATATAGTGAACAGGACTGAGTGGGACACATCTGAAATGTCTGTAATAACAAGAACATGAGTTTCCTGCTCCAGGAGATGAAAAAGCAGACACACGGCCAGGGCCAGTGCAAGGATATTAGGTGCCCTAGGCAAGATTTCTGCCTTGCGCCCTCCCCTCCCCCAAGTCCAGGCCCTGGCTCTGACATTTACTCAGACAGGCTCCCTCTCTTATACACTTAGGTTCTTTGTCAAATTCACACAAATCCTTACCCAGGCAGGCTCCCTCCCTCTGTCACTAACACCATTGCTCTCTCATACACACACAATCCCTCTCACACACACACACAGACTCCACTCATAGTCCACGAGACTCTGCTTCTCTTGGCCACGTGGCCTGCTGAGTGTCTGCTTTTCTCAGTCGTATGCAGGATAGGTGCTGCTCATGGCCTGCTGATTCTCTACTCTTGGCCGTGAGTGGGATTGGCTCCATTTGCAGCCCCACATGGTTACTCTTTGCCACCCCTTAATGCCTGGCACCCTAGGCAACCGCCTATTTTGCCTATTGGGATGCACCGGCCTTTCACATGGGAGATTCTTTTTTTTTTGGGGGGGGTAAGGTCTTCAGTACATATTCTCATTCCTCCGGTCAAAAATCTTTACTTAAATTGAACAGATATTCATAGCTGCTTTTTGGCCAAGGCAGATCTGGTATCTGCTCCCATGGGACCTATTCCTAAAGAAACCAATCAAGTTGGGATGTTGGCCAACCCTGATTGTTGATCAGTATTCAGTCTGACCCTCACAGCCTAGGTGCTGAGATGTCATAAACTCCTTTTGTTTAGAAAGGAGTCTGAATTCTTATGGCTTTAAATGGAGGTTTGTAGCCTGGATCTAGGACCTTGCTCTTGTACCATTCTCTTGTCCCACACAAACTACTTGAATATCTAACTTAGAAACATAGAAATGACGGCAGAAGAAGACCAAACGGCCCATCCAGTCTGCCCAGCAAGCTATGCACTTTATCCATTTTTTTTATTTCCCTTTTTCTCTCTCCCACCTGTTACTATTGGCTTCCAGTACCCTCCAGCCCTAATTTCCCTCCACCCCATCACCAATGTAGAGAGCAGCGCCGTATCTGCATCCAAGTGAACATCCAGCTCAATTAGGGGTAGCAACTGCTGTAACAAGCAGGCCACACCCCTGCCCCATACTCTTATCCATCTCTGTTTTTTTTTGTTTGTTTTTTTTGTTTTTGTTTTTTTGGAGATGGCAGCCCTCCATCCTTCCACTCCGTGAAGGTGGAACTCCAACCACTGGCATCCCGCTCCGTGAATGCCTCTGTGGCTACTGCCGCTCCGTGCAGTGTTTGCTGCCTCCTCTTTATTCACGCCCTGTAGACTTGATGGATCCACAGTGTTTATCCCACGCCCCTTTGAAGTCTGTTGGTGATATGTGCACTTGCAGTGATCCTAATATATAGGATATACTATTTCTGTACAGCCTGCAGTCAGATTTATGTACAGCTCGCTTCAATTCAACCCCTCCCCCCCCCACCACCAAGCTTCCTGCAGTAGCATGGGACATAAAATTGGTTCTCTCCCAGCTTATTAAACCCTTATTTGAGCTTCTGAATCCTTATGGTCAAATTCATCATAGGTTGACTATTTGGTAGCACTTCAGGTCCTAGTGACAAAACTTCATCACAAAAAGTTGGATTGGTACATCCCAAGTTCTTGCATAATGTGTTAGAAAATATCTAACAGGGTTATTCATCAAATCGCGCTAAGGTGTTATTGCGGGTGTTAGGGCCCTAGTGCCCGCGATAACGCCCATGATAAACGCTTTGGGGTAGATTTTACAAAGTTACGCGCACGCGTACTTTTGTTCGCACACCAGGCGCAAACAAGAGTATGCAGGATTTTAATAGATACGCGTGTATCCATTAAAATCCAGGGTTGGTGCACGCAAGGCTGCCCAAAATTGGCAGCCTGCACGCGCTGAGCCGCGCAGCCTGCCTCCATTCCCTCCGCCTCCCCCCACCTAACCCACCCCCCCAGCCCTATCTAAACTCCCCCCCTACATTTATTCCAGAAGTTATGCCTGCTCGAAGCAGGCATAACTCGTGCGCGCCGGCTGCGTGATTCCCTGGCCCGGTAGCTGTTTCGGAGGCCTTGGCCCCGCCCCCAGATGACGCGCCGCCGCGACACGCCCCCCAGGAAAGCCCCAGGACTTACGCGCGTCCCGGGGCTTGCACGCGCCGCCGAGCCTACTCAACATAGGCTTGGCGCGCGCAAGGGGAACTTCGGGCAGGTTTTCGGGGGTAACGCGCATATCTTACGCGCATACCCCTTTGAAAATCTGGCCCATTGTGAGATGGTTATGCAAATTTTGAAAATTTAGTCAAAAGGGAAGAGTTTAGGTAGAGTTTATGAAAATGAGGGGTGTTTAACATTGCATGCGATAGCATAATACACGTTATCGCACATTTTAATGCCATAAATAACTACACCTTGTTTCCTGGCATAATGCTGTGCGATATGCCCGAAACGGGATTTGTGATAAATATATCAAATCCCATTTCGAGAGAGAGCTTCTGGGGTGGCACAAATATAAGTCAACTTTTTATACCACTGTAGGAGAGTCAACTAGTAATGTGAGGTGAGGTGCTCTAGGGTTTGGGGGAGGGGGGGAAATTTTATGTGCAGTCAGAGGTACGAACACAGTACACATCAGTGAAGATTTGATGTGACGTGGAGTGAGGAAAGATACACAAATACGAGATGTGTACAGTGTACTCTCAACCTAGTTGCTATCAAACTAGGATGAAAGTACAATGTACACATCTCATCTTTGTGTACCTTTCTTCACTCCAAATCACATCAAATCTTCACTGATGTGTACTGTACTGTTCATACCTCTGATTGTGCATGTAAAACTGCCCCCCAAAACCAAGACCACCACCAAAACATCACCTCACGTTACTAGTTGACCCTCCTACAGTGGTATAAATAGTTGGCTAATATGAGAGCCTTAAAGTCTTTTTTTTTTTTTTTTTTTCACGGGCACCATGCATGTGAAATTTATAGCAAAATGATGAATCTAGGTCTCAATCTTTTTTTCTAACATTTTGACACCACATCTCCATAAAGGTCAGCAAGCCACTGTTTGGGCTGCAAAAACTGTCTTCTACATGAGAGTGGACTGAAACACAGAATGTCCACTTAACTTATTTTTTTTGTTTCTTTTGACCCAAATAAACTTGGGATTGTTGTGGCAAACTAACATTTCTAATTGCAGCTATGTCCTGGCAGGCCTGACCTTAGGGGGCCATAGTGAGTTATCTGACTAAAATATACCTCCACTGAGGATATTTGAAGGCTGTAGCTTGGAGTTCAGTCTACATGTTCACATCTCACTACAGGGCTTCAGGCAGGATGTTTCAACTCTGTTCTGCATTGTTTTTGAAGGCTAGAGTCCACTTCCATGACCCCAAGGGTCCATATTTTGGCTTCTTTCATGTTACGAAAATTGTGGAAAAAAACCCAGAAAGATGTTTACCCAGCAAAAGGTTTGCTGCCTGTAATTTTGGCTGTTCCCCCTTTTTTGCTAATTGTTTTTATCATATGCAGTTAACGGTTCGGTCTGGGATTCACATTTGTGAATTTGGCCTGCTTGACTGAATCATTTTCTCCTGCCAGTTATTTGATATACCTTAGCTTCCCATCCAGATACCAGCCAGGTTTCTACCTCCTTAAGTGGATACTCCGTGATGTGAATGCTGCTCATTGCTTCTGTATCTGAGAATAACCCTTAAGGAATCTTGCTTATGTGACTTGGGTGAACTGCTTGTCTTTCTAGAAAGCAAAGTGACTTACCTGTAAAAGTTGTTTTGTTTTGAAGATCAGCAGTTAGTCACAAACTATCCCTCCTGTCTTTGGAAAAGCTGTTCCCCAGTTATCAGAACTGAATGGGAGCAGTGGTATCATGGCAATGCTGGAACTTCACACATACAGTGAAGGTCTCTAGATCTTTCCAGAAAGTTCTGAAATACATGTCATTTTGCTTTGTGGTCGTGACCCACTTATGTGCCTGAATTGCCTTCAGAGAACACTCGTTACAAGTAAGCTTGCTTTATTGGGCCAGCATAATGTATAAGCTCTTCTGTATTAAGTACACTGTAAAACTGGTCTGTTTGTAGACCATCTGGAATATGCAATACTCCATTTTCATTCTGAGAAGGCCCTATTAAACTTTTATTGTTTCTGAAAACTCTATAAAAATGGGGCATGCTGACTTAAGGGCTAAACTACTGCAATTCCTTTTTTGGTGAAAGTTAAATTTTGATGACTTAATTACAAATCTCAGTATTTACTTCTGGTGTTAGCTTAACAGTAGTCCCAGCCTTTAGTCTATTTCAGGCTTTTTACAGATTATGAAATCTTCATAATTTAACATTTCTGCAGAGCATCTGTATCCTTACTGAATTTTGTTCCTTCAGTAGGTAGCTGGCTTATTCCTGGAACTGGATCACTTTTGCCCTCCTACTCCCCACCCTCAGTTTGGAGCCCCCTCTTCCACTTTCATCTCCCCACAGCTGTGACAGATATCATCACTGAGGAATCACCGCTCTGCCCCCTATCCTAATCCATATTCTAACAGAAAACAATTCTCCCAGTAAGTATTCATCCTATCAAGGTGGTATTGCTGTGTGCATAGCTTAGTGGGAACAGTGCTTGAGCACGTAAGATACACGGTAAGAGTAAGGATTAACATACATATGCCTGTAGTAAGGCATTCACTTACTAAATCTTGTTAAAATTGCACTGAATGGGTTGCTTGTAATAAACTCAGTGGGGCTTATTTACTAATGCTCATTAGAAAATATATCTGAGTTTAGCTGACTTGCAAAGCTAATAGCTTTAAGAGTATTGCCCTAAGATTGTTCTACATATTATCTTGGGACACTTCTTTGTATTTCCTTAATATGAATGTTGCCACTTTAGAATTTTGTCTCCACGTTGCTGATACTGTTATGCAATCTTCCCCTGTATCGTTCTAAGACTTCAGGGTCCTTATGAAATCACAATTAGCAGAGCAAAGTAAAATACCTAAAGTACCTGAATGTAATCTGCTTTGAAGGGCCTGAAAACAGAGTTAAAGCTTGCTTTCTACTTAGGTGTAGCATCCTCAAAGATTCCCCCTGGCCTTGGTATTCATAAAAGGGCACTGAAAGAAGTGTTAGAATTTGAGTGATGCATGGATGAATGTCTATTGGTCTATGCTAATTTTTCTTTAAGAATGCAGAATAACTTTAGATATTAGAGTTTGGTTTTGTTAGGTATATATTCAACTCTGAAACTAGCCATATCAAATTCCTCCTAGCTTTCTCTTTGCTTTCTTGCTACATAGCACTATAAGGTCAGATGTCAATATTCAAAAGCCATTTAGACAGAATCACAAGTAATCAAGCTAACTGGCATGCATAAGATATTTAGCCACTTATTTGGTTAGAATCTATCCAGCTAAGAGGCATCTTGGCGGGGGTTCCAGGGAAGGGTCTAGCTTTCTGGCTAACTTACCTTTATCTTCAGATATTTATCTTGTGCTAACAGGTCTATCCAGTACCGAGCGGTAGGAAGAGCTGCGTTAGTGCCTACGGCACCCGCGGTTTACGCCCCGCACAGTGCAGCTCACCTACCGCTCGATCCTGAACTCTAATTGCATGCAAATGGCATGCCGCAGCTAATAAGTGCCCGTGAAGCGTTAGGCCCGCGCAACCCATTTTACTGGGATTAGAGCGCCTATACAGTATCCTGGGTGCGCGGGCCTAACGCTTCACGCCACGCTGGTATCTGTCATTTCAAATGTCATTTGAAATGACAGATACCAGGAAGCGAAAAAAACCAAAAGCAAAAAGTAAGTCGCTTCGCGCTTCACTCTTCCCTTCTCCGGAGCAGGCGCGAAAAGCAGCCTTGCTCCGGGAGGGGGAAGCGGCGAAGCGACTTACTCTTGCTTTTGGTTTTTTTTGCTTCGCCGCTGTCAGTGTCCCCCCTCCTCTCGGAGGGCGCGAAAAGCAGCCTTGCTCCGGAGGAGGGGGGGGACACTGACAGCGCAGAAGCAACGGCGAAGATAGCGCAGAAGGAATGGCGAAGCGACTTTTCGTTTTTTTTTTTTGCTTCACCGCTGTCAGTGTCCCCCCTCCTCTCGGAGCAGGGCGCGAAAAGCAGCCTTGCTCCGGGGGAGGGGGGACACTGACAGCGCAGAAGCAACGGCGAAGACAGCGCAGAAGCAACGGCGAAGCGACTTTTCTTTTTTTTTTGCTTCGCCACTGTCAGTGTGCCCTTCCTCTCGGAGCAAGGCTGCTTTTTGCGCCCTGCTCCGAGAGGGGGGCACACTGACAGCGGCGAAGCAACGGCGAAGCAACTTACTTTTCTGAAGCCATCATCAGGAACACATGCGATCGTAGCTCCTCCCGACGAAGATGGCTGCCTGCACGGGGAAAGCGTGCAATTGGCGCTGAAGACGTGACGTCACGACGTCATGTCTTGAGTGGCCAATTGTACGCTTCCCCGTGCAGGCCATCTTTGTCTTCGTCGGGAGGAGCTACGATCGCATGTGTTCCTGATGATGGCTTCAGAAAGTAAGTTGCTTCGCCGCTGTCAGTGTGCCCCCCTCCTCTCGCGAGCAGGGCGCAAAAAGCAGCCTTGCTCCGAGAGGAGGCAGGGCACACTGACAGGACAGCGCATAAGCTTCTGCGCTGTCTTCGCCGTTTGGCCTCTCCTGCCGGATGTCAGTGTCCCCCCTCCTCCCGGAGCCAAGTCTTTGCTTTTCGCTTCCCTGCTCCGAGAGGAGGGGGGACACTGACAGCGGTGATGAATGCTAAGCAAAAAAAAACCGGAAAAAGTCGCTTCGCCGTTTGCTTCTGCGCTGTCTTCGCCGTTGCTTCTGCACTGTCAGTGTCCCCCCTCCTCCCGGAGCAAGGCTGCTTTTCGCGCCCTGCTCCGAGAGGCAGGGGGGGACACTGACAGCGGCGAAGCAAAAAAAAAACCGAAAAGTCGCTTTGCCGTTGCCAGTCTCCGTGGCAGCCCCCAGTCCGGACATCGGAGGGGAGCTGCAACGTTTTTTCGCTTTTTTTTTGGCCTTCGGTAGCAGGGGAAAGGACTGGGGCTGCCACGGAGACCGGACACCCATGATCGCGGCCGGGGCAGGTGAGCGGGGGCTGGGGAAAGCTTGCCATCTACCCTTACCCCTGCCTCTACGCAGGGGTCAGGGTAGGCGGTAAGTTTTGCAGGTTAAACGCGCGACAAAACGGCAAGGAAAACTAGCGATAGTCGGGGGCGCGGGTTACGGGATGCTAGGGAATAGCTAATTGGCTCGTTGCATGCAATATCGAGCTAATTCGCTCATTTGCATGCAATATACATGCCGCGGGCGGAAGGGGGTTGCCCGGGGAATTTAGGACGCGGTAGGAGTAGGAGTAGGTAAAGGGAATTCGGGATCGCAGGAAGGGCTAACGCGGCCGGAACGTGAGTAAAGCGGCTTAGGAGCAGGGTAACGCGGCCGCACTTTACAGGATAGGCCTGTAAATTAGCCAGTTAAATTTAGACCTGCTTCAGAGCAGATCTGAAGTTATCCGCCCTTCAAAAGATATCCAGATAAGTAGTGCTGTCAAAAGAAAAAAAAGCACCTTGCCCACAAAGTTTAAAAGAGGCCCTGTCAGGCTGCGTACCATCTACCTCCATCCCCTTTTTTACATTTTATAAAAATATGTTGGTCTGCTGTTTTCCACCCTCCCCATTCCCTGGTTCTCTCATTAATATAAAGTATGGCTGCTGCTGCTGGGCCCTCCCCCACCTTCTCAATCTAAATATTCTCAGTGCTGCATCCCCAAATACTGAAAATCTGTCAGGAGCGGGCTCTGAATGTAACTGCTCCCTGTGATCTTCAGGGCAGCCCTCTGCCATAGACTATACTGGCAGTGTGACCCTCGGTTTATGCTTCTCGTGCTAGTAAGGTCCGGACCTCTCCCACTGGAAGTGCAAACTGGGTAGCTTAGGCTTCCTGAGCTGTCTATGGCAGAAGCTGGGGGGGATGCTGAGCATATTTACAACTGGCAGGGAAGGGCTTAGTGGCAGCATCACTTTATATTAGTGAGAACCAGGGAAAGGTCGCGGGGGATGGGGGCAGTTGGTCCCAGCATATTGGGGTAGGGGATATACAGCCAGACAGGGCCTATTTTAAACTTTCTGTACAAGGTTGCAAATTGGGCCACATGAAGATATCCGGATAAGTAACAAGTTATTTAGCCATGCAAGACCAGATAACAAAAAAAACCCAAACAACAAAATAACTATCTTCGAACATAGCCAGTTAGGCTTCTTAGTTATCTGGCTACACATATCCGGATAAGTTTAGTCCAGTATATTTAGTGGAATAAACATACCCTTGAATATACAGGACAAGTTATTTGGCTGACTTTAGCTAGATAACTTGTCCGTTAAACAGCCTACTGAATATTGGCTTCAAAGTGGTCATCTTTACCTAACTGGCTCCTCTGCATGGTTGACAAGGCACTTGAATGGACTAGGCACATCAGTGTTTGGGGGCACTCAAGGAGTAAGGTTTTGAGCAAGTTAGAAATGTTATTGGGAAATTCAGCACTTTTTCTCTGCCAGAGTTGTCTAAAGCGGTTTCTTTAAATGAGTGATCCTTGTTTAAATGAATAAACTAAGGCCCTTCAGAAGAGTTTTAAAGAAGTGGGATCTTGTAGCGCCAATCAAAACCAAGTTTCCTGTGATTCCATGGCAAAGGCTGCCAAAGATGGCGCCTGAGGCAGGATTTCCTGTCTTCCCCACTGCGTTCCCGAATCATAGGAAACCAGCAACCTGGTAGCCGGCCACAAGAGGATGCAGAGTGGGGGGGGGGGGGGGGTGTTCATGAAGCCACTACTCTTTCCACCTGCCCCACTCCATCCTGCTGAGCTGTGGCCCACTGATGGCTGCTAGCAGAACTTGTGCCTGTAGGGTTGACTTGGGAGTCTGGCCCAGTTTGCATAAAGCATTGCAGGGGGAGGTAGAACGAGGGTGTATGGAAAGAGCTGGGCGTGGGGAGGTAAGGGGGAAGGATGAATACAAATTTTGCATACAAATGACTCTGTATGCATGCTAGTCTAAAGTTTTGCATCTCAAATTCATGGGTGCTGGCCATGGGAATTTCCCTTTAACCCTGATTCTGCTATAAATCCTATGTTTATGATTTGTCTCTTTAGAGTCAAAATTTCTTTAAAGAGCGGCTTATGTATGACAAGCCAGAGATCAATATTTTCCCAGATCTGGCAGGAAGTATTTAGAACAGGCAGATGTTGGGTTCTGTATGGAATAATTTTGTATAGTTTGAAGGAACTATTTTTGTATCCTGCAGTTTCTTCTCTCTGCTAGATATTTTTTCCAAGATTGATCAAGCCAGGACTTTCTGGATAATGAGTTAGTCTGGGGAGACGTAGAGGAGGCAAATGAAAATTTGTGTTGGGCTACCTGAATTTTTTTTCCCCATCTTCCTTTGTCTATATCAACAAGTAGTGGTATTAAAATATTTTAATGCTTGACATTTGATCTGAATCTGTTTGACTTTTCATTTGTCAAAAACCGAGTGGGAACTTTATTCAACTTTGCTCCTCTTGTCGTGAGGAGATATTTAAAATTGAACTAAAAAAAAAACTATAATCAAATGCAAGTCATTGATATTTAGTCATTTTATACAACTGCAGAAAGCCCTATTTGTAACATAATAAATGACTGCAGAAACGACCCAAGTGGTCCATCCAGTCTGCCCAGCAAGCTTTATTCTTTTAATCTATTTTTATTCCCTTAATGTAGTAACTGTTGTGCAGTGCAGGTTGCCCCCATGCCTTCTGTCAAGGGTACTATGGGAAGTAATTTCACTTCCTGAGTAGCCTTGCCAAATTTGTTAATTTTTAACATGTTGGATCCCTGTTAAAGCCTCTATACTAAATTGTAATCTTCAGTTATCCATTTTCAGATTTTGGCTTCCTTACTCTCTGTTACACCTTATTGCTGTTGACAGATTTGTAGAATTAAGATGAGTACTTTACTTTACATTTTGGGCCACACTTGCTTCTAGAAAAACTCATCCCCAGAAGTTACTCCAGCTTTTTGTGTAGTTTGGCTTAAGTGGACTCCATCTTCCTTTTCAGTGCTTCATAATTACATCTGTCAATTTGGGCTTATTTTTAAGAGGCGGAATAATTTTGAGAAACTTTAAAATGCTTTAATTGATTTAAAAGGGATATCTTAGACTGTCTTCTAACTGCCGACTGGGTTATGGTTTCTGGTAATGCTGACTTGCAACAAATTTGTGTATGAATACATATGCAACAAGCCCATTGTTAAAATTCAGTATTATAACATTTTTAAAAAATAGTACTTTAACATAATTTATTTGGCAGCAGCGATGGTTTATTGCTAAATTGTTGAAACATTTATTTTACTGCACTCTCAATGTGCACATTTTGCAGCAAGCTACTCGGATAATTCCTCTGCCTGTTTGTCCATGCTTCAGACGCATGACAACTGGTCCAGTCTCCAGGTGCCCACCCACAGCAGCATGCTACCCATGAGCCACAACTCTGGCACACCTACCAACTCCAGGTATGTATAAGTGAAAAGCATGCACATCCTTAACATTTTTAAGACTAGGGAGTAAAATGTGTCTTGCATATTCTATAGATTCACTGGTCAGATGGCAACAAATCCTTCTCAAGCACAGGTGCTCTTGCAGCATAAATGGCCTGCTTTCAGTTCACTGCCTCAGATTTGTTCTGTCTCCCAACAGAAAAGCACTCTTTGATACAAGGTGCTGGGTTTAGGTTTTGCCTTAACATGTAGCAAATAGTTTGGTTAGCCCATCAGTTCTCTTCAGCTTACGCATATAGCTACATTTTTCAGAGGTCTATAATTAGGTTTTCTGTTCAGGGAACACTAAATTTCAGGGCTGAAGTCAATGGCCGAATTTTCATAGACCTGGCTGAGTCTAGAGACTAGTAATTTTTGGTACCTGCCTGACTGCAGAAGGAGTGGGGAGCAGAAGGGCCATTGGTAGTTGACAGCAGGCTGTTCTGAAAATGTGTAGTAATAATAGGGGGTGTACAATAAAACATACATCAGCCTTTCCCCATGTTGGTTCAAATTAGTTTGTCACAATATATTACGGCTAGTGTTTCAAGCCAATGTCAGAATAGATGTGACTCTAGTTTGTGGATGTCTAGAGCTTGGGCCCAGAATTGGGATAATCTTGCAACATGGCAGTTGCCGACTGCTGTCAGCTCAGGAAGGGGGTGCATTAGTGTCGACAGTTTTGTAACCCCAAAGCTTGTGGCTGTACTGGAAGAATACAGACCCAACTAGCATTAAAGCAGGGCATTGAGAAAGTAGAAAAAGCTATGAGCTTTACTAGTATGTTGCCATTAGTTTAATAATTTTTCTTAGACTGACTGCAAATAGAAAAATACAAATATGATAGCAGAAAGACTATATGGCCTTCTAATCTTCCCTTTCATAACTTCTCAGCTCTACAGTCCATACCTATCCCTCAGATACTCCTGTACTTTTCCCATGCTTTATTGACTTTAGATACTGTCCTCCACCTCCATTGGGAAGCTGTTCTATATATCCATCAGCCTCTAAACAAATTTCCTTAGATTACTCCTAGAAACATGATGGCAGAATGATCGTATGGCCCATCTACTCTGTCCATCTGCCCAATCCAATTTAGTTTTATAATTCCCATCACTCCCTTAGATTCCATGTTTCTTAAATTCAGATATTGTTTGTCTCAAATACCTCCACTGGGTCTCACCAGTGACTTCTACAAGGGCAATATCTCCCTTTTTTCTCTGTTAACCATTCTTATCCCTGTGCACTCAAGCACATTTCTGGCTTTTGCTGTTGTCTTATCCACCTGTTTGGCCACCTTGAGATAATCAGATAGGATCAGCTCCAGATTCTGCTCTTGATTCATACATAGGATGTCATCCTCCTATACCATAATGCTCCCTTTTTGTTTTTGTAGCCCAAATGTATGACTGTTAAACTTTAAAACTTAGCTGCCAGATTAGACCATTCCTCAAGTTTTAATTGCTTTTTTTGCTGTATTCCTCGTGTTTTGAATAACTTCCTGGCTGTCTACCTGTTGCATATTTTCATTCCTGATAGTCCTCTCAGCACTATCACTTATGTTAAAAGAAATGATCAAAGGACTGATCCCTGCAACACACCACTAGTGGTAAATAGTTAACTCAAGTTTGTAACTATCACTTTAAGGCCTACACCAAGGGTGTTCACTTTATCACTTTATAAGTTGTCTATGCAGAACCATGCCAAAGCCTTAATGGAATAAAGTATGCTACATCCAATACTCTCCTGATCCAATTCTCTGGTCACTCAGTGAAACAAATTGATCATATTTGTCAGACAAACCCTACCGCTGGTAAAACCATGCTGCCTCAAATCTTGTAATCAGTTGTATTCCAGAAACTGCAGCTATTTCATTAATTTGCTCACTACAAAGATCAGATTAAAACAGCTATAGTACCCAACCTTCTCACTCTTTTAGAAAGAACCACATCTACCTGTCTCAGTCTTTGAACTACTCCCAACTCTAAAAAGCATTGAAAAGGTCATCCAGCAGAGCTGTCATAATTTCTCAGAGATCAAACAGGATGGTCAAATGGAGCCTGATGTGTAAAACGTATGACAAAGTTTGTAGAAACTTTGACTAGGCACACTGAGCATGCCCAGCATGCCCTTTACCATGCGTTCACGTGAGGTCCCTCGTCAGTCTTTTTTTTTTTTTTCGCAGAGCTGTTAGCAAAAAAACAAAAATGTTTTCCATGAGGCAAAAAGCATCGCGGTTGGATTGAGCTCTAAAACATTTGGCTATCTCTCTTCGAAAGTCTGTCACCGGGTCCCTCTGTGCCTCCCCAGAGTGTTCCCAGTCAGGGTTTTTGGCATGTGGGTAAGTTTCCTATCATGGTCAGTTCCCCTCATGGTGGTGGTGCCTCGGGGCCTGGCTTCCATTGCTGCCTGCCACCATCATGCGATATTTTTCCCATTTGTTTCACCCCAAAATGACTACATCTGGCTTCCATAGATGCAACCAGTGCCCGATGATCATGTCTATCACTGATCCTCATGAGGTTTGCATCCTCTGCCTGGGTGCATTGAATGACATCTGGGGTTGCCTCTTGTGCACCTAGATGACCCCGAAGGGATGTCTGCTTAGACTTAAGATGGACAACCTCTTCAGATCGAAGAAGTTCAAGGCATTGGAGGATCTTGGAGCTGCACCCATGGCCACCACACAATCGATATCGGCGGGTCCGTTGAGGTGGCCGGTGGATAGGGGTGCCGGAAACAGACCATTTATCTCCTCCAGGCCGAGGATGTCAGGTTAGTTGTCCTCTATATCAGTACCAGGGAAAGACTGGGTTGAGTATCGTAGGAAGACCAAGAAGCATAAACACCATTCACAGTTGATGCACAGGCTTTTGCCGCAATGCTCCCAAAGCAACCCCATTGTGAGGAGCACCAAACCTCCATCGATGTCCACAAAGGTTTCCACCAGTCCTGGTGCCAGTCTCTGATCCACCATTCTCCCTCACAGGTCCAAGGAAGATCTGGCCACCCCATTCCTCCTAGTCAGGGTTGGCATTGGCAACATTTGATGAGGAGCTGGAGCATCAGGTCTAGCTAGCAGTGGAGCGGGCACTGCAGGGCTTTGGTCTGGAACCAGAGCCAGTGCCACCTGTGCTCATACTGCTGCTGGAGAAACTCCATGTGCTTGTCTGTGCCTTACCAACCCAGCTGCCATCAGTTCCCGAGATGGCACCAGTGCCCGGCAGGACAGAGGCCTCTCCATACTGATACGGTGGCTGTTGCCAGCTCCTCCGAGGAAGCTCCACTGAGGCCAGCGGAGACACCTAGGCTGGTAGTCTCCAGTTCCATCAGTGCCTGCATCTCTGGATGTTGTCCGAGCACCTAGGGCCCCATCCCCTGTGGTATTCAGTGAAGATGAGGGTTCCTAGGCCCTTGGAGGCATGATCAGATGGAATCCTCAAGGATTCTGAAAGTTCCCACCTGAAGATTTGACCTTTGCAGGGTTTATCAAGGTGATGGCTGAGGCTATCCCATTCCAGCTTTTGACTGAAGAAGACACCAGGCACAGTGTTTGAGGTTCTTCAGTTTGTGGAGCTTCCTAAGGAGATCGGTACACAAGATCCTTAGAGTTGCTGCTGAGGATTTGGGAACACCCCCTCACGGTGCCTCCCATGTATAAGAAGGTGGACAGGGTTTACCGAATCCAAAAGGCTGCCAGATTTGATAAGCATTAGCTGCCCCACCAATCAGTGGTGGTCGAATCTGCCATTGAGGGCCAAGCACTCTCAGACCCACTCTCCTGCTGTCCTGGATAAGGACCACAGAGCGTTAGATGTTCTTGGGAGGAAGGTGTTCAAGGCGCCATGCTTATTGCTCACATCGCTGCCTACCAGCTCTACATGAGACAATTCTTCAGACTCCTCGAGTGGTTCCTGGACCAACAGTAGCGAATCGGATTTTCCACCTCTGGGGGAGCCCAGATGTAGATCTGTTCACGTTCCTCTACAACCATAAGGTGCCTTGATTCTGCTCCCTGTCCAAGTCAGATGGCAAATCAGCCTCAGACACCCTTGCCCATCATTGGGGCAGGGGTCTTCTATATGCATATCCTCCAATTCTCACTGGGGCAAAGACTCTCTTGAAGCTTCACAAGGATAGAGGGACTATACTCTTTATAGAACTCCAAAGGTTTGAATTAATGACTGTTTCATTGCCCCTCATTGGCTGAGAAAGGTCTGTTTTTCCGCTCCATTCAGAAACCGATCAGTCTGAGAACTTCCCCAGATCTCATCATGCAAGATCAGGGCCGGCTGTGGCATCCCAACCTCCAGGCCCTGTTAACAACCTGGATGTTGAGAGGTTAATCCTGCAACCTCTTGATCTTTCTGAGGATGTTTCTTGGGCCCTGGTGGCTTCCAGAAAGCCTTCCACTAGAAAGTCCTACGGACTGAAGTAGAGGTTTTCCATGTGCTGTGAGCAGAAGGCCCTAGATCCATTCTCCTGCTCCACACAAAAACTGCTTGAATACCTTCTAAACCTTTTGGAGGCTGGCTTAAAAACTAACTCCATTAGAGTTCATCTTAGTGCAATTGGCGCATATCACCACGGTGTAGCTGGTATACCCAGCTCTGTACAGCCTATAGTTGTAAATTTCATGCAGGGCCTGCTTCAGCTGAAGCCTCCCTTAAAGCCTCCCACTGTCTTGGGACCTTTAGCGTGGTATTGGCTCAGCTGATGAAAGCTTTTGAGTCGCTGCATACCTGTGACCTGAAGTGTACCTGACCTGGAAGCTCCAGGTTATCATGACAGGGTGGTCTTGTGTAGGCACCCTAAGTTCCTGCCTAAGGTGGTGACTGATTTCCATCTTAACCAGTCAATCGTCCTGCTAATTTTCTTTCTCAGGCCCCATTACCATGGTGAATGAGCACTGCACAGTTTGGATTGCAAGCGAACCTTACCCTTCTACCTGGAGCGGACAGAAGCCCATAGACAGTCCACCCAACGTATTTCTTTTGATAGGAATAGGTTGGGTGTTGCCATTTCCAAACAGACTATATCCAATTGGCCAGCAGATTGCATTTCCTTCTGTTATGCCCAGGCGGGACTACATCTTGGAGGTCATGTCAAGGCTCATTCTGTCAGAGCCTTGGCAGCATTGGCCCACTTGCAAGCAGTTCCCATGGAAGAGATCTGCAAGGCTGTGATGTGAAGTTCTTGCCCCACATTCACATCCCACTACTGTCTAGATAGGGAAGGCTGACATGATAGTAAGTTCGGCCAGTCTGTCCTCCGGAATCTGTTTGAGGTATAGAACCCAACTCTCCCAACCTAGGGCTCGTTGTTTGGGTTCAGGTTGTCTCTCCCCTCTGGTATCAATAATACCAGTGTTGTGCCCATTGGCATCTGGTTAGGTGTCTGTCGGTCCTCTTTTCTGTTGGGGAGCAACCTGTAGCTAGGGATTCACCCATGTGTGAGGACTACTATCCATCCTGCTTGTCCTCTGAGAAGGCAGAGGGAATGTTGACTGCAGAAACTTCATGTGCTATTGGTAAGATTTTTGGATTTACTGAAGAAGTGCATAAGTCTTGAATTTCTTAAGAGGGTTAAACTGGCTATGTTGTGTGAAGGTTTTTAAGGTTAGTATTTGACTGCAAGTGTTAGCATTAATCCAAAGTCTGTTTTCCCATAACACAATTATGTGAGCTAGTAAAGGTTAGTATTTGCACATATTTGTTGAATTTGCAAAGGTCACGTGATCTGCAAGATTTAAAATATAGGTTTCTGGGCACCTAATGAATAGTTTGATTCTTACCCTTCCTAGTCACTTTTTGTTTACCTCTATTAGGAGGAAAATCTTCAAGATAACCCTGATTTTAGTGATCGATTAATTTTAGTCCTTTTGCTCATTCACAAATAACATAAGTAGTCGCTTAGTAACCACATTTTAAAAACCTTAAATTTAAGACTATTGAAGCCTAAGACTTAATTTAAAAAAACCCTTAAATTGACATATCCACTCCTTAGCTATTAACTTTAGCAGCTCAACAAAATTAAAATAGTCCCATCTCACTGCTGGACTGTCTCTATCAGTTTTCCCAGAGTGCCATGTGTAATTAACTGAGAAGTATGTGTGTACCCAGTACAGAGCTCCTGGTGCTCATAGTGAGTCCAATTTCTGGAGGCCAGAGTGGCTGTCCTGGAGTTGCTGAGGCAGGTATATAGAGTGGACCTAGCGGAATGGTCCCAACCAGTCTAGCACCTCTTGTGTTGCTTTGGAGGAGCCAGATCACCTGTCTTTGCTTTGGTGTGGCAGGAAATGCCCTTATAGCTAGGACTCTGTCCAAGCGATGCTTTATCTTCATGCATGGTGTCTCTAGGGGCATGTGTCCAGGAGGCAAGGGTTTGGACAGCCAATGTAGTTGGTGATTCAATCATTAGGAATGTAGGTAACTGAGTGGCTGAGTGTGAGAATCATTTGGTAACTTATCAGCAAGGTGCAAAGGTAGCAAACATCACATGTCACCTAGATTAAGACTTAAGAGTACTGGGAGCTAGCTGTCACGGTGTATAAAGATCCAGGAGGTCAACTTAATTAAGTTGACTTAGAAAATAGCCACTGCTATTACTAGCAACGGTAACATGGAATAGACTTACCGGTAGTTTTTGGGTACTTGCCAGGTTCTTATGGCCTGGATTGGCCACTGTTGGAAACAGGATGCTGGGCTTGATGGACCCTTGGTCTGACCCAGTATGGCATTTTCTTATGTTCTTCTTCTTATGGAGGTTCTGGAGGCTAAATTTAGAAGTGAGATTAAACTCTCAATTTTCAAAAATGGGACTCCTGTATGAAAGTAATGACAGGTTTCCAGAATCTCATCTCCATAATTTAATGACTTTAAGGGAGTATTTACATTGAGAGGTGATGTCAATCATGCCTCTTTCTAGTTACAGCATGAGCCTTGGCGAATGGTAATGGACAGTATGCCGGACATTGTGCAAATTGTATACAGCACCTCCTAGCTTCTCCCCTCTTGAACTCCTCTTCTTCCAACCTCTGTCTTCTGCCCAGGCTGAGTGCAACTGTATTCACAGGGAACTAGATGTGACTCGCTTTGAGTGTGGAGCTCTGGCAGCCACATGCCGTGGCCAAGGTAACTGAGCCAGCTGCTATCACCACCACCTACTTCTCTCTTCACCTGGACTTTGGATATAGAGGGATCTGGTTCACTGGTAGTTCATGTATGCCTTTGCCCCCCAATGGCTGTATAAATACTCTCCATGTATGCATTTCTTGCTTAGTGGAAATCTGTTCCACACATGTGTGTGCGCCTTGGTCTTATATTGTCAGAGATCTGACAATATAATGGGTGTGTGTGTATCCTATTCTGAAATAGGATAGGATATTAGTACACAAAATTAATACCATAATTGGCACTAGTCATGGTCCAAAAAGTGCAGGCTCTTTAAAAAATAAATTTAATTAAAAAATTAAATTTAACATTGCCATCAGGAATTTTAATATTAGCTTAAGCCTTCCATGCTGGAACTTACAGTATTAAAAGTCCTTAAGTCATCTTTGAACAAAGACATAACACTCGGGCCTTTTTTTTTTTTTTTTCAAGCGGTTCTTGCTGGCATCTTTTTCCTCCGCCTGCTTGATTTGCCCTGTGGTCCCTCAATCATGCATCCTGCAAGCGAGTACCAGTGCCTATTTTTCAGAAAGATAGCACTGATAACATTATAGGAAGGATGATTTGTTTGTGTTTGATATTTTCTACAAGAAGGGTTCGTGAGCATTTTGCCCCATGAGGCTAAAATAGTGCTGCAGTTGCTTTGTGTTTAGTTCACATGATATACGGAGGCAACGTTTGGAACAAAAATGTCTTCCTCTCTCCCTGAACTAGTAAAGACTAAATTTCATGAGGGCCATGGCCGTATCTCGGGCAGAGGGCTTTTGCTACACCATTTGAGATGCGTAAGGCTATCTGGCCATCTGTGTTCACTTGCCAGGCATTACTGTTTGGATAAAGTCTTGTTGAATGCCCTCAGGGAAGTAGTGGTCTCATGGGTGGTAGCAAGCTAGTGAGTCCTTCCAAATGGCGTTCTAAAATGCTTTGGTAAAGCCACATAGAAATATGGACTGTATAGCCTGTCTGCCAAGTTTCTCTCTATTCTGCTCATCTCCAAACTGCTCAGCTTTACAGACCCTGCCGCTCTTAGATATCTTCAGCTTGTCCCATGCATTCTTAAAGTCAGATACTGTCCTTCTCTATCTCCCCTTTCCCTCCCACTCTCCACACCTTCCTCTCACCCTTCTTCCCTCCTTTCCCTCACCTCACTAAGAGGACAACTTCTGTCTGGTAATGAGGATCCCATCGGCATTGCAGCCTTCTCGGCACCATTGGCAGGACAAATGTCCTCTGCTGGCAGGGCTTAGTGATCCCTCCAGAAGTTGCAGCTGTCCTCTCTGTGCCTTTGCCCATGCCTCCAAACAGGACTTCCTGTGCCGGTGGGGGTTGGGATTCCCACCAGCATTGAAGTGTTTAGCATCATTGCAAGTGAGCAAAAAAAAAAAAAAAATAATTCTGTGGACTGATTTGGTCAAGGGCAAAAATTTGGCAGGCAAGAAATATTTGCTCTGCAGGCCAAATGTGGCTCATGGGCCATAATTTGTTGCTGGTTCAGATCTTTGTCACTCAGTGGTTTATAAGGAAGATCATGGACAATTTTAGTTATCCTCTGTACTGTCTCCATCCTGTTGATCTGGGATATTTTGGGTTGAATCTAGATTTCTTGTTTATCTAGTTTAGGTTCATTTTATAGTGTTTAGCCTGAATTTCAGATTCTTTCCAAGCTGAGAAGTTAGAGTAATGCTGGGCTGTCAGCTATGAGAGCTCCTGTATGGCCAGAGAACAATCCATTGTTTAGCCTGCTCATGAGAAACTCCAACTGGTAGGAAAACTTCTCCTGTCATGCAATGAAACTGTCATTAATTCAACCTTTTGGGGTTCGATGAAGAGCACAGGCGAGACATCTGTACCAAAAATATAGATCAGTTTAAATAAAAATCAAAAGGAATGGAGTAGCTTAGTGGTTAGAGTAGTGGACTATGAACTAGGGCAATCAGGATTCAAATCCCCTGCTGCTCCTTGTGACCCTGGGCAAGTCACTTTACTCTCCGTTGTGTCAGGTACAAATTTAGATTACAAGCCCTGAATGTAATCTGCTTTGAAGTGCCAAAAGGTAGAATATAAAATTAAAAAAATACATTTTGGAATAAACAAAATTCAGTAGTGTGGGTTAGGTTAATCACCTTGTTTGAGCATAGAATTTGCAGGTTCATTCTCTCCCAGAGAGTCCATGCTTTCTGCAGTTGCATTAAGCATGAAAACAAGATTGACATAGTTTGTCGCCTGATACTTTAAGAGGATGTTTAAAAGTATTGGTTAACCTTTCTCTCCTCTAACAATGTCATGTGTGCTGAAACTTCACTGCAATATGGTGATAGACATCTTTAAGTGACTGTATTTACAAACTATTATGTAAACTTGTTGGTGCTAAATCTATATTGGAATGTTTACTGAAGGTCCATATTCATCTGAGGAATAAAACATGCAAGAGAGCACAATGTAATGTATCTGTACATGGGCTCTTCTCATACTGTAAGTACTTTTAGTGCCTAGTTGGCATTTGACAAGCCACTGTGAAATACGTTGCAGAAGTTTAATATTGCTGAACTATGCTGCCTTGTACTAAACTTTTTTCGGGTATTCAGAAAATTTTACAGTAATTAAGTGCAATCTGGTAGTCTTGGACAAATCATACGCAGTATATATTCCTATAGTCTGCTTCTATTTGCAAAGATTAGACTGGAAAGCACCAGGCACACATTTTCAAATCTGGTCCCAGTCATTGTGATAGTTTGATAATAGCAAATGATCTATAGGGGTGTAACACAAATGATGTAATCTAGTGAATATTACCTTCCATAGGTTAAATGTCTAATTTTTGTTTTTATGACAACCTTATGGTTTACGTCTTATTCTAAATTTGAGTGTATCATTAATGTTGCTGTTGTAGATATGATTTTCTCTTAATACTTTATTGTATTACTATTTTGTACTTTAAAGGCTTAATCTACTGTAAACTACTTTCATTAATGCAAAAAAGGCAGTATATTAAGAATGAAATAAACTAAACTAATGCTATGACAAAGTACAGCTGTCAGTCGGGTTTGCTAACAGTATTTTGTTTTTCTTCTGTTGCAGCCAGTATCCCAGCTTGTGGTCTGTAAGTAACAGCACCATCACCCCAGTGTCTCAAGCAGGAGCGATGTCAAATGGACTAGGCACTCAGTTCCTGCGCGGTTCTGCAGCACACTATCCATCCCTTCCCCACTCTCTACCCACACCTTCCTCAGGATCGCCACTTTATGACAGTGGAACCCCTGACATTTCTGACAGTCAGTACGACGCCTCGGTGCACACCCGCCTGTTATCTACATGGACTCCAGTCACGCCACCTTCCATGTAATCCTCAACACTTTAAGGCAAACTGATTTCCTGCGCCAGTATCTTTCTATTGACTGCCTTTTTGAAGTATGAAAACAGTATCTTGGAAAGGATGTACCCCAGAAAATGAACATTTTAGTGTTGGTGGAGCAGACTGTTTTTCTCAAAAGAAAAGATGTTGGCAGTTGAGGAATACTTGGCCACCCCATTGTGCTGTCAGGTCTGCTCAATCTGACTTTCTCCCTTCCTCTTCCTGCCACTAAGGTCTTTGTATTTTTGTATTCTGCCACTGTATTGACTGCATTAGCGGCATAAACAGTTTGTGAAATAGTAATATCTCCATAAGCAAACCTTACTGTCAAAAGATGGGTATCAGCTGAAGTCACAAGAACAAATTACACAAGCAGTGTAGACAAATGATACACAAGTTGCAATCTTGTCTGCTGATGCATAAAAGCTGCCTTGGCAGAGGCTATTTGTTGAAAGTCTGTGATTAAAAGCAGGTGACAATCTTGGTAACACTGTGAAAATTGGATAAAACCAAGAAAATTGGTAAAATGGTTCTAAATGTAATAGAATTACATTGCTCCGGTTCTTGCATTGCCTTGATAAGAGTTAGCTTGTGTTCGATCCACTTGGACTCAAACAATGCAAACTATAGGATTGCCTATGCTAATTGTAAACATAAAGCTGCAACTTTTTGTAGGGTTTTATACCCCTTCTCTCCCCCACCCTTAAAATGTTTTGCTGTCAACTTCATTTCCTTCAGCTAAAGTCCATTAGAACTATTTTCTACCTATTAAGGCATGAAGTTTTGTGTATATTGCTTCCTAAGTGTTACTATATCAGTTGTTCAAGCAGTACATTTGGATGCAATCCAGTTGCCAAAGAACATGACCGTGAGTACACAGGTTACTTGGAGCATTTCCATGAAGTCTCTTCTCTTATGGATAGTATTTTTACTCTTGTTAGTTTGTATATAATTAGTTAAAATGTGCCAGGACAATCATTCATGGAGAGCACCTCTGTATTGCTAAACTATCAGTCGTGGGGAATGAAATCTACATGCTCTTAAATGTACATTTCCCTGCCTCATACTTAATGCTTTTGTAATGCTCCTTTTTTGACATGAGTAGAAAATAGAATTCCAAATGGAAAAACACTGTGCTAAATTAAGCTATAAGAGCAGTGAAAGTGTTAGAAAATAATTTCACCACATCCTCAGACCTTACCTCCAGATCACTGCTTCAAATTCAACTTATTCTGGTAAAGATGTAAGAAGGTAATCTACATAAAAGAAATTGTTGATCCTTAATTCAGTTCCAGGGCCCATAGGCAAACTTTTGCATAATACCCCTCTGATTCTTAATCTGAATTCTGCTGCATACCTTCTCAGATTTGTGACAAGCACCCAAGAGGGAGATAGTGCTCATGGTATAGCATTGTCCATTTTTCAGTAAGCTTTTAGATTTGCTGTACTGAAACTACTGCCTCTGGCATAGTGTTAGTATGCTAACTGATAGTGATATAGAGGAAACACTGACTATTTATTAATACATTTGACAGCAGTATTATACTAAATAAATAAGGTTGTCCTATAAATACCAATCTGTCTTCTGTTAATAAAAGAATCATGTAAAAGGACATTGATAGGGTTGGTAAAATGATAAGCTGTTTGCAATCATGAAATGAGATCCCAAAAGTGAAAACACTCCTGTATGCAAGATTCACTTAGTACTTCACTAACACAAAACACATCTAAAGATGGGGAATGTGATCATATAGCAAGCACAGATTGCATATTTTGGTATAATCATTGGTCACTGCTTCAGAATTCAATAATTTTTTTTAAAGCAAATGAAAACTTAGTGAGACTGATCTTAAACCTATCTTGTGTGCTAACACTAGCTCTGGGTTTAGAGTACTACTGCATCAGAGACACAAAAAAAGTTAGTGTCAGCTTTGAATACTTTTTTAGAATATTTGGTTGTTAAAATGCACCGAAGGAAATATTCAAGCCCTGAATACACACTGTCTACTATTAACAAATCATGCACTCAAGAGTGTCAGTTCTTTCTCTGCAAAAGCTTCTGCTTGAGAAGGCAGGCAAAACCTACTGGGTTTTAAATGCTGCAATTGGCATGAGAGATCCTGCATTGATGATGCAACACAAGTCTTGTGAGAATCCAAACTGCAGAAATTGCCCAAAAAGATTGAATTCCAGTAAACTGGGATCAAAAGACCAAAAAATCAACCACAAATAGTTTACTGGTTATTACAAACACTCAATGAAAGAAATATGGTTTAGGCTTTTTTTCATTGAGTGTTTGTAATAAATAACCAGTATACTATTTGTGGTTGAGAATCTAAACTGACCATCAGTTATAGATGCAGTGAGATTTTCTTAGCCATGTAAATTGCTTATATGCAATAAGTGCCTAGTCTCTTTTGCTGTGGAAGGTGTGATGTGTACTCCTTGGCATATACTGGAAAGGCCTGATAGCATTCTGTTACTGAACTAATGACTCAATTAAAATCATACAGCCTGTAACAGAAGGAACATGGTGTATTGTGTCCCTGTAACCTGATCTATGTGGGATGTTCCAGCTGCCCTGATTGGGTTAGAATGAGCACCAAAGCTGTGTTAACACTAAGATACAGGCACCAATAGTCCCACACTGCTTCTCACAATTGCACTGGACTATATTGGAAACAATTAAGCTACCTATGTGGGAAGGTGATACTAGAATAAGAACAGTATTGGATTTTCTCATGGGACACTGTTTCCCCATTGGGCTTAAATGAAAAGATTGCTTGGCACGCTTTGATTGCTTATAACATTTATTTGGCATTGTGTTCACAAATTTTTAATTTCTTTTTCAATGATTTTCCACTGTTATTACATGCATATTGAATATAGTTTTTTAAATGCCTATAAGCAGTTGATGTGACTTTGTAAATCTTGCTGCATCTACAGCTGATGGTCAGTTTGGATTCTCATGAGACTGTCATGTGTTGCATCAGAGGAGCTGATTGGATAAGGGATTTTTTATGCCTTTCGCAGCATTTAAAACCCAGTAAGTTTTGCTGGCATTCCCTAGAGGAAGTCATTACAGAGAGAATTGTCACTCTGGCATGCAAGAATTAATACCAAACCGTAAGTGGTCAGGGCTTGAATATTTCCTTCTGTGCACTGTGTAGTATTAGCATTCCTCTATATAGCAGAAAGTACTTAGAATACTTTTCGACTGTTTCAGTGGTCATTAAAGCTGACGCTAATGGTTTCTTTTGTGTCCCTGATGAAGATCTACTTAAAACACCGAGCCAATGTTGGCTCATGAGAGACCTTTCTTAGGACAATTTTAAGATAAGTCTCACAAAGTTTTTGTTTTTGTGGGGGGTTTTTAAGCAAATATTCTTGAAAAGTTCTGAAGAGGTAACCAATGACTGTACCCGACTGTACACTAAAACAAGAGATACAGGCCATATGTGCAAACTGCTTGCTAGATGGTCACATTCACCACCTTTAGGTGTTCTTTTGTGTCAGCAAAGTACTAAGTGAACCTTGCATACATGAATACAATCATGCTACACCAGAACTAGAAGTCGAGAACAAACTCACCCTCAGCTACATCAAAATTCTAAACTCTTTGCAGTGTCATGCAAAAGTGACAATTCTTAAATGTAAGGAACAAAGCCTAAAATTTTGGTGTCCTTTAATATCAACATCTGTACCAGGTCTACCTCCTGTCCTGGTCAGTTCTTGGGCACAGAAGGCCATGGATTATGCAAGGGCCCATGACCACTTGCAATTTCCGCACAGGGGGTGGGGGGAGGAGTCTTTTCAAGCCCATAAGGTTGTATTCTCCAGGACTCTTCTGTACACCAGTCTAGTCGTAAAAGTTCACTTTTCATTCAAAAGCTGTTCAAATTAAGTTTTCGTGGACTGGTGAACTTTGTTTGCCTGCTCCCAGTTTACAGTACACATCTCCAAAGAGGTCAGCTCTTAGGGAAGGTACCTTCCTGGGGCCCATCCAACACCTTTTGGCTCTGTAGTTATTCAGTTCTCCACTCTCGTCTTAGTGGAGTCTCTGGCTGCTGGATTTAGTCAGTACTCCTGGAGATTTTCCTGGAGCAGGTTGCTTTTTCTCTGGAACCTCTCAAGACAATCCTCTTTGCGGCACCATGGCTCTGAAGATCTACCTTCTTTCTGGGGGTCCACTGCAGTTTCTTCATACAACACTTCTCTTCTGGAGACCCAAGCTTTTATCCCTCCCGGGCTCTGGAACTTTTCTCTCCTTTCAGGCATCACATTGCCCAAACTATCAGGCCCCAGTGGAGGGACATAATTGCCAAGTGTTCTAGGCGGAGACAGACCTCCCTCACTTCTGTGCTAAGCCTGATTCTTAATTCTCCCTATGTCAGAGGGGTGCAAGAGTTTTAATACATCTCCCTCTCAATGGAGAGTGGTACACCACACTAACGCCCCTACACTACCTCTTGCAGCGACAATTGCCATTACACTAAAGGCCAAACACTTGTGTAAGGGGACTCTAAAATCTGACACTTACTAGCAGAGTTTTATGTAAAGAACTCCCATTAGACCAATTCGGGTGTCCTTTGAAGTGCATTTATCTATTGAAGATGTCAGTTATGGTATTCAAAGCAATTCAGACTGTTTTTTTTGTATGTATTAAGTTAATTACTAAAATTTTTGTATAAAAAAACAAATCCTTGGCTTTTCATTTATTGATGTAATTAAGGTGCTTCAGCTTGCAAAAGAGTTGAGAAGGAGATATGGTAGAAGTTTATAAAATCATGAGTGGGTGGAACAGGTAAATAAGGATGGTTATTTACCTTAATACTAAAGCATGGGACTCGACCAGAAGATTTAAAGCAAATAGTGCAGGGATGGCCAAAGCAAGAGCCACAAAGCGATCTGGTTTTCAGGTTGTCCACAATCAATAGGCATATTTGCATGGCCTCCCTCCATTATATGCAAATATCCACGATGAATATGCATGAGATCTTGAAAGCAGACCTGTTTGGCTCTTGTGGACCAGAGTTGGCCACTCCTGAAATAGAAAGTACTTTACTTTTTCACTCTGTTCACTATCAGGCTAGAGGATGTGGTCAAGGCAACTAGTCCATAAACCATTATTAGTCAAGTAGACTAAAAGCTATTGCTAGACCTGGGAGTGAGAAACAGGAAATGAATCTACTTATGGTATTGGCCGGGTGCTCGTGACACAGACTGACTACTGTGGATGACAGAATGCTGGGCTCAGTAGATCTTCCAAAAATGAATTGGAAATAAACCAAATAGAATTGAAATTGTTTTGAGTTCTATGAAAAATACCTTACTTTACTTGCTAGAATAAAGTTTAGGATATTCATATAGGAGCAAAACACACCATATCATTATTAATGTATTGTCATCCCTTCTCCCCTGTGTTCCAACACAGCTGATGCTTTGTAGGCTAATTCTCCTCTGCAGAACTCTTCTATGTAGTGTCACCACTTCAGAACTCAGTCATTGCTCAAGCGGGTGCTTTTAATCCTGCAGAGAGCTCAACAACTGGAAGTAAATACCTCGCTTCCCTGCCACCTGTCCATCCCTGACAGGCCCTTCTGAAATTCAGCCTGGCATTTTCTATAGCAGCCAAGCAGTAGTTCATAAAGCGAGCCACCAAGTGATTAGTCCATGGCTCCTGCTTCTGATTTAAACACTGAATCCAAGTGCCTGTGGGCTTGGTTCGAGGGAAAGCAAACCCTTACTGCCACCACCCACCATAGCTTGTAGAGGGACGCTTAAATACTGTGCCTTGCCCAACTACAACTACATCCACCCACCAGCAGTTTCCTCTTCAGACTCTAACCTGTTTGGCAATCCAGGGTTTCCACAAGTCCTCTCCCACCTCCATCGATATAGGCCCTGGTTCTGGACTATCCTCCATGTCTCCCTTGGCCTTTAGTACTCCTTCTTCCTGTTCCTGTCCAGCCCCCTCACCAGGCCACTTCCCCGGCTCCGCCCAGTCCACCTGGGTGTCCCCACCCTCTTGCTGAGGTGCAGGTCTGGGAGTCAGATGTGGCTCCCAACAGTCCTAAAGGTGGTTCCTTAACTCTTCCCCAGGTATACACTCTCTGCCCTCCTCGAGCGGCCTGCTACTACTGCTGTCACCAGAAAAGCTTTTTCTCCTTTCCTGGTAGCACACAACTCTTGCCAAGTTTTAACGGTTGCTGAAACTACGTTGCTAGTCTTAGGAGACTGAGAACCATGCAAGAGTTCCAGGACGATGGGCTTCCCAACTGGCTCCAGCTTTTCAGGACAAGTTGACTAATCCTGGTTTTACTACTCTGCAGGCAGGGTCTTGCTTTCCATAGCCAATGGAATAGAGAAAGCAGAATAAGTTCCAGCATGCAAGGGGGTAAAAACTGGCCTTTTTCATGTTAAGTCTACTCCAAATGTTTTTGTTTCTTTAAATTTCCAAAATTTGAGTTGGCCTAGCTTCATCTCTCTTCATTATGGCACACAACAACTAAAACTTCAAAAAATGTGGGCTGTTCTTCTACAAGATGTGCTTATCAGTCCAACATGCAAAGGGCTTGTTGTGTAAACACTTTACATGATGTACCTAACTGACCTGTCTGTGCCCAAATGTTGCCCAGCATCAGCAAATGCAGAAGGTAGAAGCTAAAAAAATTAAACTTCTCAAGCCAACGGCACACAAAAGAGCAGGTGCTTTCCTAAATCAGCATGAAGTGAGGCTGCCTTTAAATGTCCTGATGCAGCAAAGTCTCTATTCAGGCATTATTCCCCCTCTTCTAAAAAGGGAGAGAAAGTATCTCTGCTTACCATAAATGGTGATTTCCATAGGTAACAGGTTCAATCGTCATAAGCATGTGGGTGATATCATCCAGTGCCACTGCCTTTCCTAGTCAGCAGAGCTTTTGCTCTAGTGGGCAGAGGTGGGAATTTTCACTTCAGTGTTGCTTTGTGAGCCCATTTCCCCCCAGTATATTTTAGAGCTAAATCTAACTAAGTAGTAGATTCTCCAAAGATGTGGGCAGGTGTTCAGTATGGCTAATTTATCCTGCTGTCTCAGAAAATACCGTTTTATGGTAAACTTTCTTTTTCCATTGATAAGCAGGTTTGAATTAGCCATGACAGGTGCGAAGTCCCAAGCTGAGGTTTGCAGGGGACCATTTACGGAATAATAATACACCAGGAGAAGAGAACACATAACCCCTATCCTGATGGACCTTCATTGGCTGCCCATACACTTCAGAATAATCTACAAGGCCATTCTCACCATTTTCAAAAACATCCATCAATTAGCTCCAATCGATCTCCATATCCCCCTCCGATTACACCACTCTACAAGACCGACAAGAGATGCTTACAAAGGTTCACTTCAAGTACCTCCAGCCAAAACTACCAGACACATCACGCTTAGAGATCGGGCATTCTCCACAGCCGGTCCAACTTTATGGAACTCCATTCCCCCGGATCTTAGAATGGAACCCAGCATCTCAACATTCAAGAAAAAACTCAAGACGTGGCTGTTCACGCAGGCATTTCCTAACTCCAACATTATTTAATCTCCCATCAATCAACACGCTTCGCTAGTAATAACGTTAATAAATGTTATTTATTCAATGCTATCTATACTTATATATAATTATCTGATCTTCATTTTCCTTCTCACTCCAAGTTATTGATTTCCTTGTTATATGTAACTGCTTTTTCTGCACTATTGTTCAAATTGTAAAGTTTTTTTTTTATTATTATTACACCCCTGTTTCTTGTGAACCAGCATGATGGGACTATCGTCCTGAATGTTGGTATATAAAAAAACTTAAAAAACTTAAATAAATAAGCAACCTGGGCCCTAAGGAGAGTAGTCTTCTAGTGAACAGGCTATGCAAAACTGCTTGTCTGACTTTGCTAGCTGTTTTTTTGAGATAGTGTCCAGGCCGTAATGGGAATGTAAAGATATGTACTGATGACTACATTGCAGCTTTGCAGATGCCACCCAATTTGCAGATGAGCCACTGATGCAACCATGGCTCTAACTTCCCTTGTAGTAAGCCAAGACCTGTTTATAGGCCAAGGTATGAAGGGCTTCGGGAAGAATGGAGGTAGCACAATGGCTTGAGTAATATGGAATAATGGCACAGCCTTTTGGCATAAACTTGAGGTGGGTGCAAAGGACCACTGTATTGTGAAAACAAAAATTGCATATAAGGCAGAGAATGAACTAAAGCCTGAAGTTAAGGTTACAACTCCCAGCACTATTACTTTCTGTGTTAGAAATTTGAATGAAGCTGTTGCCAGTGGTTCAAAGGGCGGCTTTATCAGTTGTGCCAGGATTGCATTTAGATCTCATAGAACGTGAAGTTTTACAACAGCTGCCTTGATATGTTCACAAGCCTTTCATAAATTTTGACGCTAATGGATGAGTGGAGATCTTCAAACAGGGTAAGCCTATGGCCAGATTCAGAAGATGAGAGCAGATAATTTAATAACTGTTTTGGATCACCATGTGAATGGAGCCAAATTGTGTTGACAACATATGGAAAATCTTTTCCATTTGAAACCATAAGCTATCTTAGTTAAGTTTGCTGGTGGACACTATCTTCTATGCTTTAGGTAAGGATAAGTTGTGTTTTTTCCTTTTAGCACTAACTCCAACATCCAGGCTGTCAAGTTGAGAAAGGGAAGATTTGGATGAAATAGACGTCCCTCTTGAGTTAACAAGCATGGGTCTGATCGAAGAGGTATCTGAAGATGACTGGAGAGCTGTACTAGATAAGCAAATCAGACTTTTTTAAGCCATGCTGAAGCTATAAGGATCAGATAGGCCTGGTCCTTCGTACTTTGTCCAGCAGATTCAGTGGAAAAGCATCTATGAGAACTGTATTCCAGTCTAGCAGAAAGGTGTCCTGAGTGGATCAAAGTTTGCTGAAAGAAATGAGCAAAACCTTTCTGTTTTATTCTGACATACATAAGTTAATTTGCTGGAAATTTCCCAGCGATTGCTGAAGGGAGCATTTGTGTCGATGAAAGATATTGCTGAGGCGATTTGCCAACATGCGAGCTTCAAGGAAGGTAGATTGCTTGCAGTACAGCTTAATGACTGCATACCCTCTCCCATCTTTTTACCTCTTCTTGGCACAGCATCCAAGATCGTGTGCTTCTTTGTTTATATAGAACAAAGCTACTTGATTGTCTAGATGAGAACGTCCTTCCCTTGAAGGAGGCAAGTGTACCTTATTACCCTCAACTCAAGGAACTTGATTTGAAATTTTCGCCAGGAATGACCATGAGCTCGGGTGGGGAGGGGGCCTCAACCCTTTTGTGGAGGCATCTAAGTAACTAAGGTTACTTGAGCTTGATGCAGTGGTCCTCCTTCCTGTAAAATGAACATATCCAGCCCTCAACTCTATTCTTGCTTCATTTCTTTTGAAATCTCTGCGTTGGTTGTTAGAGGCTGAGTAAGCTAGTCTTATTGCAACTGAAGGCCCCACTATCGGTGACACATGTGCAGGCTGCAGGGGAGTCAGCAATACTATGTTGATTCCTGCTGCCATGTAACCAAGAACAACCCCTACTTTGCTGGCAGTTTATTGTTCTGTGTTCAATATTCTGTAAACCAATGCCTGGGGAGGTTGTGCTCGATCTGAAGGAAGGAAAGTTCTATCCTGCAGAGAATCTATCCATATCTCAATAAAATGTTTTGGGTTGGAATCTGAGTGTTTCTCAATTCACAAGGAAGCCCAACAACTGTACAAGACTTATTGATTTCTCCAGGGACGTTAAAACTCCTTCTTGGGCATTTGCTGTCGCAAGCTATTTATCAGTCAAGGGAAGACCTAGATGCTCTGCTGGCAGAGGCCTGCTGCTACTTCAGCTAGGAATTTAGTGATGACATCCTACAACTGAGGCCAAAGGGAATCACTTTGTAGTGATGATAACAGTGGCGTGCGCTGCCATTCTAAGCAAGGGATTCAGTAAATGCACAACATCCTCACCCTCTCCCTAGCCTAATCATATTATTTTTCCTCCCCCCTCCTCTGCCATAATTGCCTAACTTTTCCCACCTTCCCTTCCTGATATAATCGCCTAACTTTCCCTGTCCCCACTACCCCCATCCCTGCCCCTTCATCCCGAAGAGTGATATTTAGTGTCCCAAGAAGCGAGACTGAAGGCCAAACTGAAATTTTGCTGGTAGTGTGTCTGTGGTATAAATCTGGAAAGACTCAGTATTATAAGGGTTTGCAAATGCAAGAAGCAACCCAAAATACTTATTTAGCTTTCTTTTATTTCATTTATGTTATAATTCTTAATCCCACACACAAAAAAACTCTAGGTCCTTTCCTCCCCTCTTCCCAATATCATCCTCAATCCTCCCCTTCTCCAGCTCCTCCTTTGCCCTTTCCTAAGAACAGAGTTTATATGAAAAAATGACATTCATAGTACTGCCTTCTGAGCTAAAAATATCACAACATGTATATTATATTTACAGGCACTGGTATTGTGTCAATGAGAAAACCTTGTAAAAAAAAAAAGTATAAAAAGACACTTGGAATCTATATGGTCTTAGGCCTATTGTAATAGGTGCTGTGTGTGGTCTTGGCCCTCAGAAAGCCATGAGTAAACTGAATTACACTAACAATATAGTATGCCTCTTGTATCCAAACAGCACTAACTGCCAGCAGTCAATCCTACCTAAGAAAAAGGCAACCATGAAAATATTACACCAGGCCCTAAATCACCAATACACCTCCTCTTAGGAAAACAAAACAAGCAAGGCTACTCTAGATCAGTATACAGAAACTATAAGCTAGCAAAATACCTCACCTTGGTCATGCAAAACACAGACCCTCACCGAATACAGAATAGAGATACCATAAACGTATAAACACACACACACACACACACTCTCTCTCTAATGTTAATTCTCACACAACTGAGCACTTTAAGGCTCACAGGCGTGCTCCCTCACATACAAGCGCTCTCTGGCAGGCTCACATCCTCACTGCTCTAGAACATAATACGCCCTTATACTAGGAAGTGAAGCTTGGAAAACAGAACAAGATGTCTGCTATTGATTCTGACACAGAAACTACCTGCTAGCAGAATACCTCAGCCTGCTCCTACATGCAGAACACAGCCAGACCCTAACCAAATCCAGAACTGACCATGTATTGGAAATAGAACACTGGCCAGACTCTGCCAGTAGTGTAATGCCGGAGAAATAAAAACCAATGCATTTTACTGTACTGTACATAATAGAAATATTCAGAGATGCACATTTCCCAAAAATGACTGAAAATGAAAATTCTTCCCACTTTCATTCTCAGAGAAGCAGAGCCCACAGCAACTGCAGCTCATCCCTTCCCAGGCCCCAGCAGTCAAGTCCCTCGCCCCTTCTCCCCTCGGTCCCCAGGAGGCGAGTCCCTAACCCTCGTCTCCCGCAGTCAAGTCCTTCACCCCCTCAGTCCCAAGCAATTGAGTCCCTCTCTCCCCTCTCCCCCCCCCCCCCCCATAGTCCCCAGCAGTTGAATCCTTTCCACCTCTCCCCTCCCAATCCCCAGCTGTCAGTGACTTTCAAGCTGAGTGAATGGTGAGCCTCAATCTCCTTTCCTTCCCTGAGTCCCCTGCAGTACCTCTGAATCAGGCCCTGAACCCCTCCCCAAGCCCCAGACTCGGTAGACATTGTGACTGTCACTAACCTTCAGCAGTTCAGACTCATACACCAGGAATCCTAACAGAGAGCAACTAATGTTGCTCTTGCCTGCCTGCCTCACTTCACTCGCAGGAACAGCAGCCTCTTCCCCCTCTGCTCCGCATGGGTGTAGGCATCGCAGCTTTCTTAAGGTCCGGCACTGCCAGGTCCCGATGCATCTGCTGCAGCGTTTTGCACGGGGTAGAAGGTGGGACCTTATTTCAAGCTGAAGCAAGGTCCTGCCTTCCTCCCCTTGCTGTGTTTCTTCCTGCAATGCTCTGACTGCACACAATAGTAGACTTGGGCTGCTTCCTACCTCCAGGATTGGCCCCACCACAATGAGGCAGTCCCCTGCTCTGCAGCTCTTCTCTTTCTTATTGGCCCCATAGCTGCTGCAATCAGGGTCCAAAGCTGCTGCAGGCTGTCTTTGCTATTGGCCAATGGCCACACAGGTAAATGAGAACAAAAAGTAGCTTAGGGCAAGGGATTCGCTGAATTTCCTGAAAGCACTGACCGCATAAGAACATAAGAACATGTCATACTGGGTCAGACCAAGGGTCCATCAAGCCCAGCATCCTGTTTCCAAAAGTGGCCAATCTAGGCCATAAGAGCCTGGCAAGTACCCAAGAACTAAGTCTATTACATGCTACCGTTGCTAGTAATAGTGGTGGTTATTATCTAAGTCAACTTAATTAATAGCAGGTAATGGACTTCTCCTCCAAGAACTTATCCAATCCTTTTTTAAACACAGCTATACTAATTGCACTAACCACATCCTCTGGCAACAAATTGCAGAGTTTAATTGTGCGTTGAGTGAAAAAGAACTTTCTCCGATTAGTTTTAAATGTGCCACATGCTAACTTCATGGAGTGCCCCCTAGTCTTTCTATTATCCGAAAGAGTAAATAACCGATTCACATCTACCCGTTCTAGACCTCTAATGATTTTAAACATCTCTATCATATCCCCCCTCAGCCGTCTCTTCTCCAAGCTGAAAAGTCCTAACCTCTTTAGTCTTTCCTCATAGGGGAGCTGTTCCATTCCCTTTATCATTTTGGTAGCCCTTCTCTGTACCTTCTCCATCGCAATTATATGAGAACAAGCTACTACAAAATGTAGGTATTGCCAATTGGAGGGGTGGATGGGGATGTGAACATAAGCCTTCTTTAGTGCTAGAACACAGATCCACTCCCATTCTGAATGAAGGGAAGGATTATGTGGAGGGAATTCATTTGAATTGCTCCCAGGGTATATTCTTGTTCAAGCTTCTTAAATTCAGGATTGGTCTTGACCACCAAGATTTCTTGGGAATGAGGAGATGTGCTGTATTTATCCCATGCTTTATTAAATTCAAATACCATTTTTGTTGCCATCACCTCCTTTGGGAGGTCATTTCATGCATCAACTTCCCTCTTTGTAAAGAAATATTTCTTAAGATTACTGCTGATTCTACCCCCCCCCCCCCCTCCTTCACCCTCATCCCATGACCGCTCATTCTAAGAACATAAGAACATGCCATACTGGGTCAAACCAAGGGTCCATCAAGCCCAGCATCCTGTTTCCAACAGTGGCCAATCCAGGCCATAAGAACCTGGCAAGTACCCAAAAACTAAGTCTATTCCATGTTACCATTGCTAGTAATAGCATTGGCTATTTTCTAAGTCAACTTAATTAATAGCAGGTAATGGACTTCTCCTCCAAGAACTTATCCAATCCTTTTTTAAACACAGCTATACTAACTGCACTAACCACATCCTCTGGCAACAAATTCCAGAGTTTAATTGTGCGTTGAGTAAAAAAGAACTTTCTCCGATTAGTTTTAAATGTGCCCCATGCTAACTTCATGGAGTGCCCCCTAGTCTTTCTATTACCTGAAAGAGTAAATAACCGATTCACATCTACCCGTTCTAGACCTCTCAAGATTTTGAACATGAACCTCCTTTTGTGTAAAGAGGTTCAGCTGTGCATGGAAACTCTTGATATTTGAATGTCTCCTTCATATCTCTCCTATCTTGCCTTTGAGTCTATCACATATGCTTTAAAAAGAAGACAATTGACCATTGTAGTATCCATCCTCTGGACCGACTCCAACTGGATAATATCCTTGGAAGGTGAGGTCTCAAGAATTGTACACAATATTCCTAATGAGGTCTCACCAGGGATCTATACAGGGGCAATATCACCTTCCTTTTTCTATTTCTTTCACTAGGTAGCCAAGCATCTTTTTGGCTTTTGCTGTTGCTTTATCCAGTTGTTTGGCCACCATAAGATCATCAGATATGATCACCCCCAGATCTCACTCTTTTGAGCTAACAATTTCACCCCATACTGTATTTCTTCCTTTGGTTTTTGCAGCCTAAAAGGTGAATTTTTAAAAGCCCTCCATGCACTAAAACTGGGAGATACGCGCATAAGTTGGGCCGGAGTGCACCGAGCGGATTTTATAAACCACTCATGGACGCGCATATCTCCCGCTGCGTGCATAAGTGAAAAGATCCAAAAAAGGGGTGGAGTGTGGGTGGGGCATGGGCATGTCAGGGCCTGACCAAGAAATGTGTACGTAACTACTTGTGTCCTTGCGCACAATGGGATTCCTTGCCCTGTTTTACTATATTTGCTATTTTTTCTTCCATTTGAATTTTTGCATTCCTGACTACTTTTCCAGCTTCTGTCAGCTTTTCCAGATATTGTCACCTGTCTTCCTCTTTTTGTGATCTCATAGTTGATGAACTCTAACCTTTCCTCCCTTACCTTTATAGCGACTTCTTTAGAAAACCTTTCCTTTACTTTCTGAAGAAAAAGGTTAATAACCCTTATCATATCTTCTTTTAGTATTGCTCATTGTTATTCTACTTCCCCTAGATTTTCCCAGCCTGTTAACAACTCCTTGAGATATTCCCCCATTTTAACAAAGTTAGGACCTGATTTTCAAAAATATTTACATGTGTAAACCTGGTTTTCACAGGACAAGCAGGATGGTAGTCCTCACATATGGGTGACATCACAGGATGGAGCCCTGTACGGAAAACTTTTCTGTCAAAGTTTCTACAAAGCTTTGACTGACACTGGCAAACTGAGTGCACTGAGCATGCTCAGCCTGCAATTATCCCTGTGAACCACAGGTGTCTCCCTCAGTCTTCTTTTTTCCACTCTGCAGTAAGCATAGCGGTTAGGAGCTCTGTGAGAAATTATAACATTTTTTCACAGAAACACTTAAACTTTTACTTCACAAACACTTTTCCCTGCACGGGTCTCCCTTTGCGTACGTTTATTCGACACTCGGTGAGTACTATGCCCTGTTTTTTTGGTCGGGTCCTGTCACCTCCCTGGCCTGCCAACTGACTGCGGCCTTCCCTTTCCCTATGTTTCAGTTAGCCACACATAGCCTGCAAGTGTCCCTCTGTGACACTCTGCCTGGTTATTAGCGCTAGTGGGACAGGGACTTCCATGGTTTCCATTGCCACCAGGGCCCCTGTCGAGTTCAGGTCCTTTGATTTCCTCGGTACCCTCGTGCAGTCGATGCCCCCATCACTACCGTCGGTACCCCTTTGTTTTTAGATAGCATTGACAGTCTCTGCTGTGGGGACTGGTGCCCGCCTCGCTGCGGGCCTCAGTCCCAAATCTCCATTCAGAAGTCCAGGAACAATTGGCTGATGGGTTGTGCACAGGAGAGAATCTTTTTGGAGATAGGGTAAAGAAAGTGGTCGCATAGAGGAATCATTTCCTCTGACCAAGGAGATGCTATCTGTAGCCCACTCGGTCCCACCATCAATAGGCCCTATGTCCCTTTGTGCAGTAACAATGGGCCGCTAAGCCCCAGACAGAAACCCAGTCACCACCTGGTTCAGAGAATATACAGTATATAAGTACCCAAGAAGGATGGCATTTCTGTCAGAGGTAGGCTGCGGTTTTACGTAAACTGGTGGCCCAATATAACTTCAGATGCATGGGTCCTCAGCATCGGCAGAAGGTACAGATTAAATCTATTGGGATTCTGCCAAATCGGCCACCAGACTCCCAACTGGGGTCACTCACTTCATCAGGAGCTGCTACAAAAGGAGCTCTTCTCCCTCTTCCAGGCCAATGTGGTCAAACCTTTTCCACCGAGAAAGGGGGCGGGGATTCTACTCCATGTACTTCCTAATTCCAAAGAAAACAGGGGCACTCCCTCCCATTGTACACCTAAGGGTTTTGAATAAGTTTATAAAGGGAGGAAAGTTCAAGAGGGATTTAAATAGGCACCTTAATTCTCTTTCTACAAAAAGGGAACTGGCTATGCTCTCTTGATCTAAAAGATGCTTACACCCATACAGAGATAGTCCTTGTTCATAGGAAATATGTCAGATTTGTCATGGGAGACCATCATCTCCAGTATCATGTGCTGTCATTGGCTAACGTCAACCCCACCTAATGCCTTGCCATGGTGGCAGTGTACCTGCACAAGCTGGGGGTTCATATGTTTCCCTGTCTGGATGATTGGCTAGTCAAGAGCATTTCTCAGGCGCGAGCAGCAGAATCAATGTGCATAACCATCTAGGTGCTAGATTTACTAGAACCCATTGTCAACTACCCCAAGTCTCATCTAAGCCCATTACCTCAATTGGAGTTTATCAGAGTTCTGCTAGACATGACTCAGGTAAAAGCCTTCCTTCCACAATAATGGACTATCACCCATATGTCCACAGCTGAATGAATCCGGATGAATCAGCAGACATCAGCATGGGACATGTTGAGACTGTTGGACCTCATGGCATTAATTCCACATTAACTCTTGGCACGCCTTTATATTAGAAAAGCCCAATGGACCCTCATGTTACAATGGCTGCAGGTTATTCAGGATTTATGAGATAGCATCCATGTCATACAATTGCTCAAGGACTTTCTGTCCTGGTGGTGGGACAATTCCAATCTGGTCAGGGGTATCCCTTCCAAAATTCTCAGACACAAATTGTCTTTACAACAGATGCGTCCAACCTGAGCTAGAGAGCTCATGTAGAGGGGCTTTGCACAAAGGGCCTTTGTTTGCCTGGGAGAAGTTCTATTATATAATTTCCTAGAACCACCTAGATGTTGAGAGGTTAGCCGGCAACCTTGATGTATCTGAAGATGTATCTCGAGTTCTTTAGATCCTATGGATTTAAGTGGAGGAGGTATGCTTTATAATGTGAGCATAAAATCCTAGATCCTTGTTGTGTCCGTCGCTGTCCAACGTCTCTGCTCCGCCCACCTTACCTCGTTAGCGACTCCCTTCAGGGTTGATGGAAGGCTAGCTGCTGCGGCGTCTCCAGGCCATCCTCCTCCGGTGTTCCCGGACCGGCTCGATGCTGCAAGCCACCATGTTTACCAGATGCCTAAGGGGCGCGTGCACGCGGCCCGACTGATGTACCAGTGTTGGTGCGAACCTCAGGGGCGTCCCCCTGAGATGACATCACTAGCTCCAGATATTTCAGGTCTCAGTTTTCGCTAACAAGACGAGTTAGCAAGGGATTGGTTACCTAGCTTCCTCCTGGTTGCTGCGGATGGGATTCGCTCTCCGCAACCCTAGCTACTCTGCCTCCTCGGACTTCACTAGAGGTACCCGCTCCTCCGGGGCCTCACTCTCTCTTTTTCTTTGCAGGTCGCAGTCCGGAACTGGTACTCGCTCCTCAAGGGCCCACGTCCCGGACTTGCTCCTGGATACCACTTCTGCTAAGAAGTCATCGCTGCTTACAACATTGTGAGTTTCCATCTATCTCTCGGAGCTTTCCCTGGGTAAAGGTACTCGCTCCTCAGGGCCTAATGTATACCATCTCCTGGGCTGCCTTAAGAGACTATTGTGTGAGTGTTACCATTAAGGACTTGTTCCAGAACTCTGCATATACTGCCTACTCACTGTCTTAGTTTCTCTACAGCTCAGCCACCCTGGGATCGCTGTTCCAATACCTGAGGGACTACAGCCCAGCTGGGCGCTTCCAACTCACTACTGCCACCTTTGGTGGTTTGATATATTGCTTCTAAGAAGTCTGTTGCTTAACATCAGTGAGTTGTATCTATCTCTCAGAGCATTCCCTGGAACCAGGTACTCGCTTCTTGAGGGCCTAATGCATTCCAACTCCTGGGCTGCTTTAAGAGACTATTGTGTGAGTGTTACCATCAAGGACTTGTTCCAGAACTCTGCATATACTGCCTACTCACTGTCTTTGTTTCTCTACAGCTCAGCCACCCTGGGATCACTGTTCCAATACCTGAGGGACTACAGCCCAGCCGGGCGCTTCCAGCTCACTACTGCCACCTCTGGTGGTTTACCATATTGTCTAATAAAAGAACTAGTGTGTGTCTATCTTCTACACTAAGCCTGACCAGTGGTTCCTCTCAGGATTTCCCCCAAGGGCATGGTCACCTGCCACTGGTCCAAGGATCCACCCACAACTATTCTAAATAACTACAGATTGCTAATACCAGCTTTAACAGAGCTTTCTGACAGATTGCTAACTCCCAGCTTTCTCTACAGAGCTTTGACAACAGATTGCTATCTCCTCATGGAGATCACAGCAGATTCACATCAGATTGCTAACTCCATAGAACCAGCTTGTGTCCAAGGTTCCGGCTAACTACATGGATCCGGCTTGTGTCCAAGTTTCCGGTTAACTCCATGGATCCGGCTTGCATCCTGGGTTCCGCTTAACTTCAAGGATCCGGCTTGACTCCTGGGTTTCAGCTTGACTCCAGAGTTTGGGTAACTACATGGATCCAGCACAACTCAATGCTTTGCAGGCTATACCGGGCCTGGCTCAGCGCATTGCGGAACAGGACGCTTGTTGCTTCAGCTTTTCATCAGCTACACACACAGAAAGTTCTAACCATGAAAGTCAGTTACAGGAGGTAACTTTAAAGACTGCTGTACCACTGGCAGCTCTGATCCGCTTCTCTGGAGAAATACAGAAGACTCGGGGCTTTTTAAACCATTGCTGCATGCACTTTACCTTACAACCATCTTTATTTCCTACTGCTCTCTCCAAGACTACCTACATCCTTTCTTACTTGGATGGTAGAGCCTTGTCTTGGGCATCTACTTTGTGGGAGCACAAGGACCCTTTTCTGCAGGACATAGAAGGATTTATGGACTTATTTAAATCCGTTTTTGATGACCCTGCTTGAAATTCTGTAGCCGGTTTTGCTTTGGTGGATTTGAAGCAAGGCAACAGATCATTGGCTGAATTTGCCATAGAATTTAAAACTCTTGTGGCAGAACTTTGCTGGGACCCCAAATGTCTGAAGACTCTCTTTTGTAGAGGCCTGGATACCCGTTTAAAAGATGAGCTGGCTGCTCGTGAAACACCTGACTCGCTGGACGAATTAGTAGCCTTGGCTACTCGGATCGATCACCGGCTCCGGGACAAGGTGAAGAACTCTGGCCCAGGATGTTATCTGGGTTGAATCAGGCTAACTCTATACCTGCACCTCAAAAGGTTCCAGTAATTTCTGCTACTGATAAAGATGAACTGATGCAACTTGGTCATGGACATTTGACTTCTAAAGAGAGAAGATTTCAGAAGAAGCGTGGCCTCTGCATGTATTGCAGTCAGCCTGGCCATGATGTCTCTACATGCACTATTCGTCCGGGAAACGGACGGGCCTAAGTCCTGCAGGAGGACTGTTCTTGGGCCTTACCGCGTCTTCTCTTCCGCATTCTCTCCCAGTCTCTTTGACCTGCAGACCGGGTTCAGTTCAGACTCCTGCCCTGGTGGACTCAGGGAAAGGAGGCAACTTTACTCCTCAATCTCTAGTGGAATATCTGAAGAGTCCTCTCGCCAACTTGAAGTGGGCTTTGGACGTTTCTCAACACCGCCACTTCTATTGAAGAACACTGTGACGTCCCCAGCAGCCCTTTCCATTGCTGCTGATATTCATAAGCCTTCAACGTTCACCGTGGCTCGAAGGCGCACAACATCAAACCGTATTCACGGATCCTATACCTTAGAGTATCTCTGTTATGCTCTTTTCCATTTGGAGGATGTGCATGATGAGCCACAGCACATATTAAGACCTGAAGAAGATACTCTTGGTAACTACCCAGTCCGTATCCGCTGGCAATATCATCAATTCTCATCCAGCTATATGTACTGGACTGTCATCTTTGAAGTGGTTTTTGGACGTTCTCAACATCGCCACTTCCACTGAAGTTTCAGTGACGTCCCCAGCAGCTTAACCACTGCTGATGAATTCCATAGACTGTGGCTTCAGATCAAGGACATGCTCATTTAAGCGAGTGACCATGCTAAGAAGTACTACTATGTGCTCCTTGCGCAGGCTTCAGTCTTCAAGCCAGGAGACAAGGTCTGGTTGTCAACCAAGCACCTCTGATTCATCTACTCTCCTTTTGGATTGTTCCTCGCTCCATGGGTCCATTCCCAGTCCTTCATCGTTTTGGCATAGTCACCTGCTGTCTGAAGCTACTACAAAGTCAATTTCCATAACGCATTCTACGTTTCATCTGAAACCGCTCATACTCAGCGAATTGTCTTCAAAATTTCAAGATCCACCTGTCATCTATGCAGAAGAAGACTTGAGATCAAAATCAAGATACTGGATGTTCATAACAGAGGCAAGATTTTTGAATACTTTCTAAGATGGGAAGGGTTCGGCCCCAAAGTACTTACTTGGGAGCCTCAGACCATTATCATGGATAAGTGATGCTTCGTCGACTCCATCTCGCGCATCTTTCAAACTTGAACCTGGTACCGAAGAGGAGATCACCCTTTGAAGGGGGGTACTGTTGTGTCCGTCGCTGTCCGACGTCTCTGCTCCTCCCACCTTACCTCGTTGGTGACTCCCTTCGGGGTTGATGGAAGACTAGCTGCTGCAGTGTCTCCAGGCTGTCCTCCTCTGACGTTCCCGGACCAACTTGACGCTGCAAGCCGCCACGTTGACCAGATGCCTAAGGGCACGCGCGCGCGGCCCGACTGATGTACTAGTGTTGGCACGAACCTCAGGGGCATCCCCCTGAGATGACGTCACCAGCTCCAGATATTTAAGGTCTCAGTTTTCGCTAACAAGACGAGTTAGCAAGGGATTGGTTACCTAGCTTCCTCCTGGTTGCTGCGGATGGGATTCGCTCTCTGCAACCCTAGCTACTCTACCTCCTCAGACTTCACTAGAGGTACCCGCTCCTCTGGGGCCTCGCTCTCTCTTTTTCTTTGCAGGTCACAGTCCGGAACCGGTACTCGCTCTTCGAGGGTCCATGTCCCGGACTTGCTCCTGAATACCACTTCTTCTAAGAAGTCATCGCTGCTTACAACATTGTGAGTTTCCATCTATCTCTCGGAGCTTTCCCTGGGTATAGGTACTCGCTCCTCAAGGGCCTAATGTATACCATCTCCTGGGCTGCCTTAAGAGACTATTGTGTGAGTGTTACCATTAAGGACTTGTTCCAGAACTCTGCATATACTGCCTACTCACTGTCTTTGTTTCTCTACAGCTCAGCTACCCTGGGATTGCTGTTCCAATACCTGAGGGACTACAGCTCAGCCGGGTGCTTCCAGCTCACTACTGCAACCTTTGGTGGTTTGATATATTGCTTCTAAGAAGTCTTTGTTGATTAACATCAGTGAGTTGTATCTATCTCTCAGAGTGTTCCCTGGAACCAGGTACTTGTTCCTCGAGGGCCTAATGCATTCCAACTCCTGGGCTGCTTTAAGAGACTATTGTGTGAGTGTTACCATCAAGGACTTGTTCCAGAGCTCTGCATATACTGCCTATTCACTGTCTTAGTTTCTCTACAGCTCAGCCACCCTGGGATCGCTGTTCCAATACCTGAGGGACTACAGCCCAGCTGGGCGTTTCCAGCTCACTACTGTCACCTCTGGTGGTTGACCATATTGTCTAATAAAAGAACTAGTGTGTGTCTGTCTTCTACACTAAGCCTGACCAGTGGTCCCTCTCGGGATTTCCCCCAAGGGCGTGGTCACCTGCCACTGGTCCAAGGATCCACCTACAACTATTCTAAATAACTACAGATTGCTAATACCAGCTTTAACAACAGAGCTTTCTGACAGATTGCTAACTCCCAGCTTTCTCTACAGATCTTTGACAACAGATTGCTATCTCCTCATGGAGATCACAGCAGATTCACATCAATCCTTTCCCTGCTCCACACAAAAACTGCTTGATTATGTTCAAAAGACCAACTCAGAGTACACTTGTGAGCAATTGGTGCCATGTAGAAGGTAAACTCATCTTTGTATAGTCTTTAGTTGTCGAGTTTATGTGGGGCCTGCTTCATCTGAAGCTTTCCATCAGACCTGCTCTGTCTTGGGACCTCTACTTGTTTCTGCCTAGCTGATGAAAACTCCTTTTGAGCCAATGTACTCATATGACCTGAAGTATCTGACTTGGAAGGTCATATTTTCGGTGGCAGTCACTTCAGTGTGCAGAGTCGGTAAGCTTCAGGCTCTAGTAACTTATCTACCTTATGCCAAGTTTTTTCATGATAGGGTGCTCTTACTCACCTATCCAATTTTCTTGCCTAAAGTAGTGTTAGAATTCCATCTTAACCTGTTAATCATCTTTTCAACATTCTTTCCCAGACCATACGTCCACCAAGATGAACAAGTACTGAATGGTTTGGAATGCAAGAGAGCCTTGGCCTTCTACCTTAAGCTGACTGAAGCCCCATCTAACTTTTTGTTTCTTTTGATACCAGCAACTTAGGGATAGCCATTGCCAAACAGAATTTATCTAATTGGCTAGCAGATTGCATCTTCTGTTATGCCCAGGTGGGCTTGAATTTGGTGACCATGTCAAGGTCAGTGTCCGTGTCTCACCTGCAATGTGGAGTTCTTTCTGCATGGCTGCAATGTGGAGTTTTCTACACATTCACATCTCACAATTGCTTGGACAGGGATGACCAACGCAACAGTAGTTTTGGTCAATCTGTCTTGTGGAATTTGTTTGTGGTATAGAACTCAATTCCTTTCCCTCCTAGGGTCCATTATTTTTGTTCCAGGCTGCATCTCATAGTTTAAGTATATAATGGGGAAAAAAAAAGCTTATTGCCACTAAATATTGTTGTGCCTATTGATGCTTATTGATGCTTCTTATTGGTTTCTCTCTTTTTTCATTGGGCACAGCCCATAGCTAGGGATTCCCCACATGTGAGGACTGTTATCCTGTTTGTTCTTGGAGAAAGAAGTTACTTACCTGGAACAGGTGTTCTAAGAAGACAGCAGGTTGTAAATCCTAATGAAACCCGCCCATCTCCCTATGAAGTTGGTTTCTGTGTTTTTTTTCTGCTAAAATACAAGATTAAAAGGCACCCGTGTGGACATGTATGGGCATGCTCAATGAGGCACGGCCAAAGTTCTAGAAACCTTGGCATGTTTTCTGGGCTGGGTTCCATTGGATGATGTCACCCATGTGTGAGTACTGACCTCTGCTGTTCTCTGAGAACAACTGTTATAGTTAAGCAACTCTGCTTTCTGAGCTCTGCAAGAGCTTTTCCATCTTGACACTATTGGAGAATGTTATCCTTGTGTATGGCTGATTTGATTTGTTCTGTTGTCTGCAGACAACACTTATTACAGGTAAGCAAGTTTATTTTACTGTAGCCCTGGTTCTTAAACTAGTACAAGCTGCAGTTTTACTTTGGTGTTTTCATTGGCTCACAGGTAAAGGGTGTTGGATGTACTGTTAACTGCCTATAAAATGAGCATTCTCCCCTCAGAAGTCTATTCTCAGAGGGAGTCTAGACTACCCCTCTGGTAGGGCTACATTTCTAATAATATATAATTTGAGTTTTTTAGATCCCTAATATGTAACTTGTATCATGCAATTGTTTCTTTCCACTTAGGAGGTAATTTTAAAGGAGTTACACATGTAAATGTAACATACTATTGTAGCAATTTTCAAAAGCCCATTTGTGCACCTAAAAGTGCACTTACACAGGTAAAATCTGTTGATGATTCAATGGGATATATTGTAGCAATTTTCACAAGCCCACTTACACATGTAAAGTGCATTTATACGTGTAAAATCCAGTTTTAAGCTTGGAAATGCTTTTGAAAATTACACCTTAGTATCCATCTTTTGCCTGATACTCATATACAGTGGGGTTACAATGCATTTATGCATCACCATACTATAGTCATGTCAAATAGTCATCTTCTAAAATGAATAGCTGTCTAGTGGACTGGCAGGTACAACATAATACCAAAACCAAAGTAAAGGTTTTTTTTAAGTAATTTTTCCATATACCAAAGTAAACCATAGTCAATAAAACAGTGCAATACTTTACACAAATCTGTTAATGTGAAAATCTGTGAATGTAAGAAGTATCAGTTGACCTGTTGTGCACAGAAGATATATGTTCTCTCCACCGCTACTCAAGATCATTTGTCAAAGAGCAAGTGCTACTTTGCTCATTTACTTTTCATAAGCTACTAGCGGCTCTGTTTACTAAAGGAACTGTGAGGTCAGAGCTGGTTCACTTTGCAAATACCGCAGCAGTCACAGAAAACACATGCATTCTGTTTGACTCAGCTAGAGGGAATGTTCTCACAGTTAGACCTGCAATAATGAAGAGCTATATATTTGTCTCAGCAATACCCCAGGCTCAGCTGATGGGATGTGGTGGAGCTTGGGAGTCAATCAGTTTTTAAAAGTATAAATATAAAGCTGCACTATAAATTCTATTCGGAGGGTGTGCAGCTGAAAGAAACCAAAGCCAACCTACCCAGCATAAGTCTCTGGAATCTTCTGGGATACTCCCAGTCTCCCTACAACAGTTGCAGCTGTGCTACTGTGGAACAGGAAAACAAGCAGCAGAAACTTCATTGATTTAAAAAGTTGAAATATTACAAGGATCAATATGACAGCCGGCGCCATTTTGCAATACGGCCATACGGCCGGCGCCATTTTGCAATACGGCAACGAGTGCAGGAGGTCGCTCCTGGACCCCCGCTGGACTTTTGGCAAGTCTTGTGGGGGTCAGGAGGCCCCCCCCAAGCTGGCCAAAAGTCCCTGGGGGTCCAGCGGGGGTCCGGGAGCGATCTCCAGCGCTCATGACGTCGGGGGACAGGAACCAAAATGGCGCCGGCGCCATTTCTATTAAAGCAGCCGTGGCCCGAGAGTAGAAGATCACACCGGGACCCCCCCACTGGACCCCAGGTAATTTAAAACATTTTGGGGGGGTTCGGGAGGGTGGGGGATTTATTTTAAAGGGTCGGGGTGGGTTTTAGGGTTGTTTTAGTGTGCCGGTTTTTCCGCCCTCCCCCTTCCCCTCCCCCCTCCCCCGATTTACGATTTTTGACGATAAATCGGGGGAATTCCTATTGTATCGCGCCTCTAACGATTTTTGATGATTTAAAATATATCTGACGATATTTTAAATCGTCAAAAAACGATTCACATCCCTAATACATATGGCTTCCAGTAGGTTACTGACAGATTCCATAGTGTACTTTGCATAGATCAGTTTGTAGATGTTTCTTGGTATCCTATAGGGATGTGAATCGGGCTTCGGACGATTGAAAATATCATCGATATTTTCAAAATCGTCAGAAATCAGGGGCTCCCCCGAAATAATAGGAAAACCCCACGATATTGATTGTGGGGGTTCTCTTATCGTTTTGGGGAGGGCGGGAAAAACAGCACACAAAAATAACCCCTAAACCCATCCCAACCCTTTAAAACGAATCCCTTTGCTTCCCCCACCCTCCCGACCCCCCAAAAAACATTTTACAGGTACCTGGTGGTCCAGTGGGGGTCCCGGGAGTGATCTCCCGCTCCCGGGCCGTCGGCTGCCACTAATCAAAATGGCGCCGATGGCCCTTTGCCCTTACCATGTGACAGGGTATCCATGCCATTGGCTGGCCCCTATCATATGGAGGGAGCACTGGATGGCCGGTGCCATCTTTAAAAATGGCGCGGATACCCTGTCACATGGTAAGGGCAAAGGCCATCGGCGCCATTTTTATTAGTGGCAGCCGATGGCCCGAGAGCGGGAGATCACTCCCAGGACCTCCACTGGACCACTGGGGGGTCGGGAGGGTGGGGGAAGCAAAGGGATTAGTTTTAAAGGGTCGGGGTGGGTTTTTTGTTTATCAGCTCGGGCGCAGCTGATAAAGAAAACCGTGATCGGGCCCGATGGAAAAAAACCCACATGTGAATCAGAACTGGAATCCGAACCGATTCCGGTTCCGATTCACATCTCTAGTATCCTAGAGCTAGCATGACATGTTTTAATCTCAATGCCTTCTCAATGAGCTCTACTTCCTTGAAGTACAGGGGTGCAGTCCAATTATAGGAAAATAAATTCTGCCACATGTCCCAGCTCAATTTTTTCCAGATTGGGAAGAGGAAGAACTGAGACATGAGATATCCCAATTAACCCTTTCAGGGTTATTCTAATGCAGTTACCAACAAAGAAGCTTCAAAGCATGGTAGCTACATCAAGGACTCTTTTTATCCCTTTCTTTTAGCGGCTTCTTGAATATAACTGTACATTTCATGATCTTTCTTGGAATTCCAAATGAAAAAGAGTGCCCTGCTCATGGCTCTGGCAGCTGCATGCCTGCATTGCAAACTGTAGCATAAAGAAAGCTTAATTGATCAGGCTAGTCCTAATGGAGAAGGGGAATGAGATAGAAGTTGGATCCCACTCACCAAACAGCATAAATCTCCAACTTACTGCAGTTCACTCTTGATCCTGAATATCTTCCAAATGTCTTTACATACATCTAATGGCATCCTCACCAAGACCTGGTCTATGCAGAAGATGATGACATCATCCACTTAGAGCATGCACTTCACTTGCTCTCTTCCTTTAGTAGCTAAGGCTGTGACCTCTTTGATTCCTGTATGCCAACAGATGTTTTCTGAAAACAGTTCTACAACACGAACAGAAGAGGTAAGACCCCTAATCAGACCTAGTCTGACCCTTGATCTGATAGTCAGTTCTGTACATGTTTATTTATCTAGCTATTTGATATACCATCGTTCCAAATGAAGATTACAACGGTTTACAACATGACATCCATATTATAGATCGCCATGTGCATTGACTTAATGTGAATAAATAACATAGATATTGCAGAACGGCACATACATTGGCTTATGTAATCAGGGGTGATATGGATCTAAAGGGATGTTCTAGTAAAAGATGGAGGATTATAAGGTGATATGTTCTTAATGAAATTGTTCTTGTAGGAACTTGCTCTGAGTGCAGATAGTTCTAAGTCAGGTTATAGGCATTTTTAATTAACCGTTTTTAGTTCACATTTTAAATTCTTTGTTTCTGGAGTCAGATGTAGAGACTCCGGTAGAGAGTTCCATAGAATAGGGCCTGCTATGGAGAAAAAACGGTATCTTATTTTAGTTAGATGGATATTCTGCACCGCTAGATATCCTTTGTTTTGAGATCTTAATGATCTCTGTGGCTTGTATGGTTGTAGTGCTACACCTACCAGCCAAAGTTGTTAGAGTGGATGGTGGTATGTATTAAAGTTAAAACTTTGTAATTGATTTAAGTAGTACTATAGAGATAATAGTATTAGTAAGAAATCTGTTTCTAGCCATTATCCATTACACAACTAAAAATGACAGCATACATCACCTTGACATATCTACAGAACAACTCTGCTATCCTGAACCCATAAAGCACCTTGTTCATGAAGCCAAGGGATATATGGTACATATCTTCTCTTGGTCCAGGCTCATGACTATAGCAGTCTTTTGTATACTAGGTTGTATTCTGGGAGGTCTCAAGCTAGGGTATGCCCAGTTAGAGGCTGGTGCCTTGCATATAGAAACACAGTGTAGCTTAATTAGAAGCAGGCTTAGATATCTGTTAGTCTGATACATGGCCCTACTCCTGCAGATCCTATAAGCCCTCAGGGATTCAAAAGAGATTTCTGGGAACACTATAGTGTTCTGGCAACCTGAGGGCTGAAATGAGTTGAGCCATTTCAGCCAGGTACTTGCCAGGTTCTTATGGCCTGGATTGGCCACTGTTAAAAACAGGATGCTGGGCTTGATGGACCCTTGGTCTGACCCAGTATGGCATGTTCTTATGTTCTCACTTAACATGGAGAACCCCATGAGTGCTCATTCCTAGATATCAGTTCCTGTAAGTAAAAGAGTATTGTGGAAGTCTTGTTTAAAAGATTGTAAAATTTGTCTGTGTCAAGTACATAGAAAATTGATATATGGCCCCTATTAGGCCAATAGACTATGTGCTATTGATAGAACTTTCCAGTAATGGGAGGCACAGGGAGGTGTGAGTAAATGAGTGATGGATAGTTAGACTCTTCCCCCAAAGGGGATGGGTTTAAGGAAGGGAATATATGAATCTTCCACATCAGTTGGGAGGAGTTATTAGGATTTTGAGAAGAATTTGGTGAGAGTAAGATGTATTGTATGGAGCTCAGGGAAAGCATCCCCCATGTTTGTTGTGAGCGCGGATGATGCCCAGGAGCGGATGTGAGCATGAGCCCTTGGGCCAAGGCACAACCCCAGGGCAAGGCGCCAAGGTACGCACCATGAGTAGACAAGTGCAACCGAGCACAGGCTAGACAGAAGCTTGGAGAATTGGAACACTTGCAGACTTGGAACACTGGATCCTCCACTGACCCTACACGCACAGGAGTGAGACCCAGCAATGCAATGCTGGTCTCTGGTGTAGATCTCTGACTACTCAATAGCTCTTTCAGACCTGTCGCTTAGGAACGGCTTGTGCATCAGGACGGACAAAGGCTGAGGACATAAGACATGGCATGATGAAGGCTTGCACTAGACTCTGAGATGTAGATAAATCAAGGTTGAAAAATCTGTAAACTCTTGACAAGACGAAGCTCAGGGAGAGCCCTGCGATGTAGCGCTCCCTACACAGCCCATGGGCTGGTAGCTGGCCATGTCAATGGCGGCACAGACTCAGGACTTGGAACCAGCTGAAAACAAGGAATTCAGACAAAACAAGAGACCAAGTGAAGACTGAACACAAGGTTTCCTCTGACTGGAATAAGCTCTCCGAAGACTAGTAACAGGAACTCTGGAACCAGGAACTCAGGAACAAGACTCAGCAACTCAGATTTTAAAAGCAAGGATGAGGGCTCCGAAGACTAGAACCTGCCGAGGACTCAGGCTGCAGACTGAAGAACTCAGAAGACAAAAACAGGAACACCAGACTTAGACCTCAGGTAATGAAGACAGGAACACCAAACCAGGAACAAGAACAAGAGACCAGGAACACGGGGAACAAAGAACAGAAGACATTGATGGCACTAGTGTTCCACTGCAAAGGCAACCAGGGACTGGAAGAGAAGCCCTTTAATAGGGCTGCAGGCATGACATCATCAAAAAGGGCCATGGAGCATTTCCCATCACGTTCCCTTTAAATTGCAAAGAGAGGTGCGCATGCGCACCTAAGAAGACACCAGCAGCAAGGAAGAAGTTGACGTCCCAGGCTGTGAAGAAGCATGTTAGCGATGGTGGCGTTCCCCCTCCGCATGGATGGAGGAGGCGCCATCCAGCCGACATCAGGAGTGGCAGTATCTCTCCTGCCGCGGAGAAATGGCAGCAATGATGGCAGCTCGGTTCGCAAGAGACAGCCCAGCACAGACTCGGCCAGGGCAGCGCAGCTTTGGGGTGAGTGAACCACCCACGGGTAGTAAGCTCAACAATGTGTTACATGTCTTTGGGGCTTTCTTAATCTGCTAGAGAGATCTACTGAATCTACCTGGCACAGTGAACAGATCATTGGAGGGAACTGTCTCATAATCCCGGGACGTCATTCCTTGTTCTGGATAAATCTGCTGCAGTATTGAAAAAGAGGAAGATGAAAAATTTCACTGCCTGTCATTTTGGGCCTTAAGCAAGGATAAGGTCCTGAGGGGAATTTTTGTAAAATTCTGCTAACTGGTGGCTCAAGCTGCTTGAGAGAAGAATGAATAACCACTGTGAATTTTGGTCAACTGATTAAGAAGCTGTATCTCTTTTATGGTAGTGTCTGCCATGCTGTGTAGTTTATGCCCATGTTTCTCTTTTACTGGGTGATGAGCCTTCTTCAAAATTCAGACGGTGCTGCTTGATGTGCATTGCTTATGGATTTGGCCGTTGAAGCAGTCCTATGCTTTTTCCTTTTTGTCTGCGTATCAGTACCCCAGATGATAAAAGTCAGGGCCCGTATTGGATGTCATCTGAATCAAATCCCTCTTCCCCACCACTACCCCCTCGCCGTCAAAGCTGTCTACTGTCTTTGTGCTGTTAGAAAAAAAAAAAGCAAATAGTTCAATCTTTTTTAACTTGTATTCTGGGACTCTGAATAATTTATTTTCTCATGTTTTGGAATACAGTATTGGTATGGACTGCTATTTTTGGTGTGTGATTCCCCCTGGGCCTGATAGCTTTGTAATTCTCCACATATTGAACCCTGATCCCAGGGCTGCGATCTGTTTTTTTCCAGCCCTGCAGTGCCTGAAGGTGCCGCTCTGTGAAGGGGGATTACAGATATAACTAGATTAACTGAGCCAGACTCACCTTTTGACTGTGTTTGCATTATCCCTATGATATATAGTCATAGCCTGCAGAAATGTAAGTCAGGTTGCTCTTCTGATTCTGTTTAAATACCTCTGACTCTATCCCTGCTTATACTCTAAACTGGAGTTGACCTGTAATCTACAGGGAAGTCCTCAACCTGACATTACCATTGCCAGGATCCTGTAGGGCATATTGAGAGGAGAGATGAGGTATGACAGTGTTTTAGGACATATCTCTTTGCAAGAGCATGAATAGTCCCTTTCTTAAGATCCATGGCATGCTATCTACTTCTGCCATTGCTTCATAAATCTCCAGCAAGTCTGGGCCAATCAACTCCCGCATTCCACCTGTAGGATGGCCTTGGTGATTCCCTCCAGGAACCTCTCAGCCTGGACTGTATTGGAATGCTTGGGGGAAGAGAGTCCCTGTAGGAGTTGTAATAATATTCATGACATCCAATTTCTTGCCCGTGAGAACTCTATTCTTGTCTCGCAGATCTGTTAGGAATGATCTTGAAAAAGGAGCTGCACTTTTTCTTCTCTTTCAAATGCTCCACTTTGCACTGGAAGATGATTTTCCTGTATTTTTCCTCAAAGTGCTTTTGAGGTCCTTCTGAGTTTACTGCAAGACCTTATGCATGTTCCATTTATAGCAATGCAGTATGAGTAAGATCTGCTGGTCACATTATGAGACCCTGACCTTCCCTCTCTTCTCACCTGCTGCTCTACTCCTGAAAAGAAACTGCAGAACCTCACCTCTACCCACTCCCATAGCTCTGCAATAGTGTTGGTGCAATCTTTCATCTCCCTACCTCCTGCTACACCATCACAATAGAGTCACACAATCAGGCCGATGCAATACCATGTGCTGGTTGCAGTGCACGACTCAACCATAACCCCTGATGCAAAAAGGAGATTAGCATGCCCAAAAAGTATACAGAAAAGCAGAAAATACTGTACACTTTTTGGGCTCCTCCATAATTAACGTCTGCTTGGGGCAGGCATTAATTTTGGCGAGTAAAAATGAGCGTGGCGGGCACACATTTCATTTTTTTTGCATCAGGGGGAATAGATAATAGCCACTTCAACATGCATTTGTATGTGATGAGCGCTATTACCTTCGCACGATGGCGATATTAAGTAGGAGGAACTAAAAAATTAGAATGTCCCGAAAAAAAAAATTTAAAGAAAAAAAAAGGGTGATAGTGGTCAGGTTAGAAAAAGGGATGCTCACTTGAACATCCATTTTCCTATCCAGCTGCCAGCCACCTCTCCTTTTTACCGTGGTAGCCCATTTGCATTTTGCATTGGGTGCCCCGGAGAGGTGGATCGGTGCACATTAAGGGAGCGGGTGCTCAATCAAGAGTGCCCGTTTTGCAAGCCGTTATTGCATCGGTCTGAATGTGAGAGCAAACTTCCCATCATATACAGAAGCTGCCCTGCAAGTAAACAAGAGGTATACAAAGGACTGTACTCCTGAAGTGAGCAAAAATGATCCTCAACAGCTCCTCTTTCAAACTATTATAGCCTTTGGGGCCCTCCTTCAATCAGTATGTTGGAGTCAGCAAACTTTCTTTCCACATAGTCCTAGATCAAGAACTGCACTTCGAAAGATACGTTCCCTGGACTTGCCAAAACGAATTTACTTAAGTGAAAGAACATAAAGCAAGTTCTTAGAAGAAAAGCAAACAGCTCGGATTGGGCAACAAATTTTCAATATGGCAGTGCAACAACAAGGGGCAAGGCCGTTAGCAGCCTTCAAGATTAAAGTTAAAATCTTGAATCGCACCTGCAACTTGTTTCTTGACTCTTAATTCTACATATCCACATGGACCTACATGGCAGCCACAATTCTGTGCTCATTTTTCAAGGAATGACTTTTCTAAAGGCAAAAGGCTGTGAAGAAACAGATAAATATGTATGTATTTATTTATTTATTTATCTATTTATTTATTTATTTAGTGTTTTTCTATACCGGCATTCAAGATAGGAATCACATCAGGCTGGTTTACATTTAACAGGGGGTGTAAAATGAAAATAAAATAAAACAGTAACTGGTGAAGAGAAACTATGACGTTACAATAAAACAAGGATGTTCAAAACTGGGTGAAGAAGGAAAGGCTAAAAGGAATTTAACAGAAAGAGCAATTATTTTCAATGTTCTCGGAATGTCTGACTATGGTTGTCGTGGAATTGAGATTCAGTTGGGGTCTGGAAAGGCTTATTTTAAACAAAGGTCTTGTAAGTTTATGGATGCAAATCACTAAACTGGTTGAACCTGAGTAAAAGTTTTGAGATAATATTTAGGAGCGCTACTAAAACTTTCCTCTTTAGTACATGACACCCATGGCTGTTTATGGAGTAGTAACCGAAGTGCTTATAGCAGCAGGCAAAGAACTGGAGAAGTCAGATTTCAAATCCTGTTGACCCGCTTTGTAACCTTGAGCGCGTCACTTCATCCTCTACTTTTTCAGGTACAAATGTAGATTGTAAACCCCCTGAAGCAGGGAAATACTTAATTGTAGCTTGCCTTGCACTAACAATAAAAAGGCATGAGTTAAATTTAAAAAAAAAATGTTGCTTCCCTTATTCCCTTGTCTTTAGTTCACTTTTACAAGAAATCTGTTGCCTATCTATTTTATTACAAGCGTGACTTTTGCCAGGTTCTAAATTCACTTCAAATCACAACTTAATACAAGCTATGCTGTAGCTATATACAGGACCAGTATTGCAGCCCAAAGTAACTGAAGGACCCCTACAGCTACCCCAATCAACAAAATTGTCTGCCTTCAACCTTTTAGCAATTGAAAGGTATTGAAGAATACAGGGAAAACAAGGATCAAAGGTCTTGTAAATCTGCATTGCCTTAGGCCTTAGACTGCCACTTTAACTTGCAAAATATGGAGAATCCGGTGGTGGCTGCATTATTTATCTGTTTCTGGCTCCATGGAGCTCTGCCATCAGTGCAAGGGTATGAACACATCCCATTTTTTTCAGTTTCTGTTTTAGGTGCATTATTTATTTTTTAAAAAGGGAGGTTCAATTCTCCTAGTTTGGTCCGCACACAGATTCATCTCCTAAGTGGTGAGGTGCCAGGGCATTAACCCTCATCATACTCTACATGTTCTCAATCTCAGGCAAAATAAAAGGCCATGAAGGCCAAGGCCAAGACTGTCCTCAGCTCTTGACACAGACTGTATACTTTGGAAGAAGAGATAATTCAGTAGGGATATGGTATAGGTTTATAAAGGGTTTCAACCTTTCCCCGTATTTGTTTAACATCTAAATAACCCCACTATGAAAGATTCTGTGGGTTTTGGGACTGAATGTCCATTTCTTTGCTGATGACATCCAGATTTTCTGCCCAATTAAGCAAAATAGAGTAACTGATTTGTAGGGATTGAACAGAGGTTTGGTGCGATAGCTGATTGACTTCTGAGTTATAGATTTAAGTTGAATCTTAGTAAATCAACTTTTATCTGCCACCCCTGCCCACAGCCATCACACAATGGCCTTTTCTGCTACAGGACCTAGCTTCAGCAGTTGGCAACTGAGGCCAATATTCTCCAGTCAGCAAAGAGGAACCTTGCACAAATTGCAGTCATGCAGTATCTTGGAGAGTCCATCAAAGTCATGGATGCAGATTCAATGGCTTACTGGACACACGAAGCTGTGGTCATTGTTGTTGCATTTGTCATTCTTGCTATAATACCCACACTGCTTCTGATGCCCTGCCTCTCTTCTGGTTATACTGAGCCATTTTGGCCCCAGAATAAAAGCATAGAATTCGCCTCCTGTCCCCTATTTGGATGACTTGGGATCTTGGTTGCTTGCTACTGCTGCTATCTGCTGTTGCCCGACATGTTTCTTCTGTCCTGCCTGTCATCTGGTTCAGCGTTGAGCTACTGATCTTAAAGATATTAAAAGGGATTCCAAAGCTGGTCAAGAACTATTTTTCATAGTGATGTCATGGAGAGCAGTGTTTTTTTACTGTAAAGGGGCAGGAAAACAGTTTAGAAACAACAGTTGTGAGAAGAGGAGAGCAGAAGCACAGTACCTTTGCTCTGTCCAATGACTGAGAACACCTCATCGATATTTAAATATGTGGGAATGCTTATTGAAACACTTCTATGAATGAGTGTGAAATGTTTCTGACTAAGACTTCAAGGACAATTTTTAAAAAAATGTTTGAGTGACTAGAAGAAAAGAATAGGTTAGTTAATAGTAAAAACTAAAAGAACAGGAATGTGAAATATTTTGCCTGGTTTTTGTTTTTTTAAATCTAGGAACGAATAATTTTAGTGAGAATGGAAATTCATAAGACGATAAGAATTGCCATACTGGGTCAGACCAAGGGTACATCATGCCCAGTATCCTGTCTCCAACAGTGGCCAATCCAGGGCGCAAGTACCTGACAAGAATCCAAACAGTAAATGGATTCCATATTGGTAATGCTTAGCAATAAATAGTGGCTTTCCTCAAGTCCACCTGGTTTATAACAGTTTATGAACTTCTCCTCCAGAAACCTTTTTGAAACCCAGCTACACTAATTGCCTTAACCACATTCTCCAGCAATGAATTCCAGAGTTTAATGGTGCTTTGAGTAAAAAATAATTTTCTCCTATTTGCTTTAAATGTCCTACTTGCTAACTTCAAGTATTGATAAATAATTTATAACATAATTTTGAAAGTGTAAAAGTGTAAAAATTCCTAGCCAATCTTTAACCGACGTTTAGCAGAGTATAATGAGCAAAAAGAATAGGTTAGTTAATAGTAAAAACTAAAAGAACAGGAATGTGAAATATTTTGCCTGGTTTTTTAAATCTAGTGAGAATGGAAAGTCATAAGACGATAAGAATTGCCATACTGGGTCAGACAGAATACATGAAACCAATATAAGTAACAATATGCAATGTCTCTCAAAGGAGTTTTAACATACACACAAATTGACCAGCAGTGCATTGGATTAACACCAATGAGTAGTAGATCCTAGCAGTTTTAAATTATCTTTTACAGTGATTGACAAGAGATTATAAAAGCTCACCCATGCTTGTATATAATCTTGAGCCACAGGTTGTTGCATACATAAAATATCTAATCTCTCTATATATAACCATTCTCCCATAAGCTGAAGTCAAAGTGAAATAGAAAGTGATTCAGTCTGGATCCAAAATTTAAAAAAACAAAACAAAAAAAAGCCATTAACAATGCCACATAAATAAACTTCAAATATCCCTTGGTGACAGAGAAAAAAAATAGAGGAACTGAACAACGAAAGAAGGACATATTTATTATTTTATGAATTATAGATAAAACATTCTCCCAAAACGACTACAGTTTATGACACAGAAGTAGATTGTGTATAAAAGAACCCTTTTCAATCTTGCATTTATTAAAGAGGTCTGAAGAAATTATACCAAATTTACATGATTGCTGAGCTTTCTTGTTTTTTGTTTATTGTATGCTGCCTTTTGCATTATGTTTATTTTATTTATTTATATGCTTTTTTTTATACCATCATATAGCACAGGCCGTCACAATGGTTCACAAACATAAGAAAAGAAAAATTGATCTGTAAAACAATATAAAATACATTAATAACAATAAAAATTAGATAAGCACGTGTCCTATGTTTTGCTAATCTGTTGCTGTTTTTTTGTGCACTGCTTGTTGTGTTATGATACTGTAAACCACCCAGCGCGGAGCTCCGATATGGGCGGTATATAAGAACCTGTAAATAAATAAATCTACATAAATAAAAATGTTAAATAGTTTGGACAAAATCGCTAATCTCAGAAACCACTGAACCGATTGCTTTCAAATTTGGACACAACCTTCATTTCGCATACAGGAAGGTTCTTCTTTACTTACATTACAGATATGTCACACCTGTGACAGGTAAAGTACAGATATGTCACACCTGTGACAGGTAAAAACAGCGACATCTGCTGGACGGAAGTGCCATCTGTTACACCTTACACTAACACACGCTACACTAATCATTTTGCCAGTCCAGGTCCACGTTTCACTTCCATTTTAACACATTCGTGCACTTTTTTCGCCGGAAGATAACTATTTCCTTTACAGATAAAATACACCCACCACCCTCCTCACACCCCCCACACACATGCCAAATTTATTTACTTCCCAGGCCCTCACAACACACACAAAACCTGACAGAAGTCTGGGAGGCTCCAGCTGGGGGCCAGGACCGGTCCGGGACACATCTCCTGCACTACGGCCGTCGGCTGCCAGCAATCAACATGGCGCCGATGGCCCTTTCCCTTACTATGCCACTCGGGGACACCAATGGCGGCAGTAGCCCATGTGACATAGTAAGGGCGAGGGCCCCTCGGCGCCATTTTCAGGACTGGCAGCCGGCGGACCTTTGCCCTTACTATGTCAGAGGACCTACCACTGCCATTGCTCCACCCCACTGACATAGTAAGGGCAAAGGGCCGTCGGAACCCGTTTCAGTGCTCGCAGCCGACGGACCAACGCCAATACATCGCTCCCGGACCGCTCCTGAACGCCCGCTCCACCGACTGATATTTTTATCAGGTCTTGGGGGGTCTGGAGGGTGGGGGGTGGTAATGAATTTATTGCGAACATCTTGGGGAGGGGTCACGAGGGGGGGGCAGGTTTCATTCATTCAGCAACTCTGGGGGGGGGGGGCGGGGGGGCTACTGTTTTTCGCAGGGTTGGGGGGGGCAGGAGAGTGTGGGGTGGTTAGTTTAAGAGAACTTTTCTCATTGGGTTGTTTTTTGGGGGAAGGGGGAAGTTCACACACAAATACATACACTAAACTTGCACGATCTCGGGAACGCACCAAAATAGCCCTCCCCAGACCACAAAACAAATTTGGAAGTGCAAATTTGGTTAGGCACTCCCCTATTTGGCTACATAACGCGCACAGACGCCCAGGGCCAGACCACATGTAGCACCAACAATTTTAATTTCCCAGGTCTTGGGAGGGGGCAGGAGGGTGGGGGGTTATTATTTGATTTAAAGGGTTGGGATTGGGGGTCTTTTTGGGGGGGGCTGGGGGGTTCCCACAGAAATAGAAAGACAAAGGTTTTCTGATCTGAAGGGTAGGCAGTAGGCGGGGGAGGTGACAGTGAGGGGAGGGAGAATGAGGGGAGAGGTGAGTGTGAGGGGAGAGAGTTGGAGTGGGGACAGGGGAGGGAAGGGGGGCGGGGTGAGTGACCAAGGGGGAGGAGGATGAGTGACTGAGGTAAATGAGCAAGGGGAAGGGGGAGGGAGGGTAAAGAACCTGACTCTGCCACTGCATCGCGTGGCCGGGAACCGCTAGTATAAAATAAAAACTCTCCTTCCCTGAAATCTGCAGTGGGTCGGTCTGACAGCTTTCACTGAATTCACTCCAAATGTCCACGCTCTAGTTAGCATAAAAGCCGATGAAAAGCTCCGGAGGGTGTCCGGAGCCTGCTCAGGGTAACCCCTGCTCGTGTTCCTCCCTGGGTGACGATCTTGCCGATAGTCTGAATCCATGCCCAAAAAACTGCCTGTAGCTTCATCACCACTGGATCTCTCATTAGAAGAAACATCGAAAGTAACTTGCTTGGTGCTGCTTTGCTTTCCATTTGCCGATGGATAAAGGAATCCACGGCAACAGTTTCATGTCCCCTAAATTCAGACATTTTACATGGTTTAAGCTCAGCGCAGGCCTGAGCCTCAGATTTTTGAGTCGAGCAGAGCAATTCACAAGTGAATTCTTTAGTGGACCATCTAACTCTGTAGGTTTGGGGGTGGGGAAGTTTTTTTTTTCCTTTTACATGGCTGAGGACATAAAAAAAAAAAACCACATGGGGATTGCATGTTTTTGAGACTGTGCAAAAAAAGAGAGAAAACATCTTTTTGAATTTGAAAAATGAAAGCTAAAAATTAATCATTTGGGATTTTTGTGTTTATTCAAAATGTACCTTAAAATATATCTGAAATTAAAAAGTGCCAAAAGAGCCATTTCTTGACACATGTGAATGTTATTGATTTATTCATTTAAAAGACAATTCTGAATCATTCTTCCCGATTAAGAATTGCTGAAAATAATGTACAATCAATATCATAACACACATCAGCTAAAATAAAACTAAAATATAAGAGAACAAAAATGCGCACACATAGTTAAAAATACTTAAAATAATTAAAATGTTGAGTGCATCTGCTGTGTACTTTGCCTAACAACCTAGCTAAGCCCCTTCAATATAGTTGATTTACTGTTACTGCTCAATCTATTATAGCCCCTTCCATACACTTTAATTACTGCTGTGCAAAGCTAAAAGATGATACACCTGTGGAACATGATGGCAAAAGCTCTTGAGGTGTATTTGGGCTTCCTTGTCCATGACCTGTCTTGACACGTTGCTAACATGTTCTTTGTATTTTGCTATCTAGCATGTTCACGCTATGTTTCTGTTGTGCTACCTGCACGTCTTACATTGCTTCAGACTGAGGAACAGCAAAACTTCACATGGTATTTCCATAATCCTGACAGACAGCAGTGGTGGTAGTGTGGGAGCTAGATGACTCAAGAGAATTGTCCCAGCCTTTAATCTCGAGGTACTTGGGTCAAATCCAGCTCAGGCTGGAAGGAATTTGTAAAGGTCGTCTATGTGAAAGGAGTGGTGGCCTCAGTCCAGCTCCAGGGCTCATAGCAGAAGCCTTCACATCATAGCCTCTGTCAAATTACTGTAAATGTGTGATTTATACTGTCTACCTTATGACAAGGAGATGAGGAGGGAAAAATCCCTTTAACAGACAACACTCTCAATGCTACAACTCAGCTCTTTCATCCCCACTGCAAACACCTCTACCCTAGCATGCACGTCCATGAACCCATCCCTTCTCCTGGCAGCATTCTCATCACTTGTTCCACACACAGTAACCTCCCCCTCCAGTACAGTAGACAGAGCTTTAATCTCTCCCCTTCCCTGGAGAGACAATATCTTCCTTCATGGTACTGTGGGTTAAACAAAGAGCCAGAGAGCAGGAAGAAGCAAGTGAGTGCCCTTCCGCTAGCAGGTCTTGCAATATAAAGGCTTGCTGAAAGATAAGGCAACCTTAGTGATATCAAAGGAGGCAGAAAATTGAAGGATAGGTACATCCCTGGACTTGATTTATCATACATTTTCACATGTACAAAGAATGGGAGAAAACCAGATTAATAAATCGTGCCCCCTATGTTCTGGAACTGATCCTGATAGGCCTGTAATAACAGACAAGAAACGATCTGAATCCAGTCTAGCACAGGTCCAGAGAAAAAACTTCTCGAATGTCCAGACTGAACTGAAGAGAATTTTGAAATAGGCATCACTCAGAGCTGCAGAATTCAAAGATTTATGTGGATTAGACTTGTTATTCCTGGGCATAGGGAGATTTAGTTGAATGCCTGTCTCACTGCAGATAAAAATAGTTAACATTAGGTTGTGTTGACAGCTGCATGAAGAGAGATTCCCTTGCACTTTCATTACTTTGTGGAAGACACATACATGTGAAAAATCTAAAAAATCTTTGTTAATAGTTCTGTCAATTTGGGGAGCAGCCCATCTTGCTTTTTCCAGTAATTGCCTGCTTCTACTCTAGCCAGAGAGATATTTCAAGTGGTTGAAATGAAGATTTAGCATACGAGGTGCTCCCTCCTCTGACCAGAGGTTAGCCATCTCTAACGGAGTGCAAAATTTCAGTTATTCCTGAGAAGAGTAAACAGCCTAGCAAGATAAAGATAAGTTCACACTGAGGCCTTATTGATTTTGGATTTTTTTTCTATAAAGAAAGGGGATGTGGTGTTAGAACTTGGGACAGGATCAGTCAGGACTCTCCAGAGTCCTGTTGCCCCCTTTGATTCGACCTCTGTCTCATCTTAGACCAGATTCATCTTTTCCTCACACTAGCTTCATCCAGCTGAAGCCAATCATTTCTCAGCAAAGTTACCGAATGCAGTAGTAGAGCTATGTTTGAGGAAAGGTAATTCAAATTATTGATGATATCACCTTTTTAAAATGTATTTATTTATTCAATTCAATTTTTAAAGGTCTAGATAAAATGGATATAAAATGCCACGCTAGCATAATGATACAATAACACCAATTTATTTATCTGCAAATATGTCCTTTCATGCCAAGATTCTTCGGAATGGATAACGGAATGGATTTCTTTTTTTTGTCTGAACCTGAAAAGGAGAGCAGGAAAAAGAGAGTGGGAGAGAAGACAAAGAACTATAGGTGCAAAAGTTGATGTTTGCAGGTTTAATGATTGGATATTACTTTAAAATTAATGCTTTGTATCAAATGAAAAAGCTTAGGAATGTCTATTTTTTTTGTCCTGTTCTGACAAAATAAAAATGATCAGGGAAAGTATCTGAGATAATTGTGCTGTTCTTGCTACATACTGTAATAGAAGACCTTTAAAGCTTTCCATGGCACTATTTCTGCAAAGCCAATCAGTCTCCTAGAGAGCTCTGTATTGTCAAATCAGATCAACAGATACGGATTTGGATTAGGTGGGAAGTCAATTTTACAAACAGCACATGGGGTTGAATTCAAGAATTCTTGAATCACTTCACATGTTCATGCCACTGTGAAAATTTTTCATTAGGAATTTATAGATGAAGCACATATTTAATGAATTGGACTGCATAGTGGAAAACATATAAAGAAGTGTATGTGCTATATGTATATCTGCTTTAGCATGCTGAATCATATGTTCCTTGATTATACTGTAATAGCATGTTTTTACAGATTTTAGTATAATACATTAATCATCATCAGAGAATTCGCATTTAACATTTTCTAATTTGATGAAATTAGAGATGCTAATTCTATTGTGTTGCCCCAAGGGCTCAGTGGTAGCGCTGCCATTGTGCAAGAAGACCTGTCTTCACTGTGAGATCCTAAATCTTGCTTCTCAGGCTGGCAGAGTTTGCGGTGGAAGCAATATTCAGAACCTCTGACAATGGGAGCCCTGGAAGTCACATGACAGCGTCTCTGTTCCTGTCTATAGAATGGAGAATTGGCATTAAAACATTTAGCTTTAGTAAAGGGGGCAGAACTTACATGGAGAGAATCCTGACTGCAGAGGGTTGGTATCTGGAGCTTCGGATTTGCACACTGCCATCATATATTGCTATTCATGGAGTTGGTTTTGACAGACCAGAAGCCCATGAGTCAGAGAAGGTTAGCCAACCATATAATAACATTGTAGATACTAGCAGATAAGGACCAATGAGCCCACTCAATATTCCTGCTTGTTGCTGTCTTTGATGTGAAGGATATATCCCAGCTGTCAGTTGTACAAGCTGAAAATAACATAAATTAACATAAAATAACAACTTAATTTGTGATACACCTTTTCACCAAGGTGCCCAAATCAAGATACAACAATCCAGAAAATAGTATAAAAACAATAAGCAGCAAAAATGTAAAACATAGTCAAAACCTAACAATATTTTAAAACTATAATATAACTCAAACTCTGTGACATAAAATCAACTGTAAGCATTTCTATTTAAGAACACTAAAATAACTCAGGGAGCAGTTAAAAATGTAGCAAATCTCAATCAAAGATAAAATAAAAATCAACATTCAAGAACTGATTCTGAAAGCCTTGACAAAATAACCTTGTGTTTACTAGATGCCTAAATAGTAAATAATCTTTAGTTAGAGAAATCTTTGTAGAGCGTGATTTCCATAAGGGTGGATTGAAAAAGGAGAAGGCTAAAACACTCATACATTTAACTTCTTTCACTGGAGGGGGCCACTAGAAAACTGATCTCAGCATACTAAAGAGATTTTCTTTAAAATATTGTAGGTTCTAACCATTCACCACTTAGCACAAGTGACAAGTGTGATTGGATGAAACACTGCACATTGCAAAGCTACATTTTGCACAGGAATTTTTTTTAGCTGAGATTTGTTGTGGTACTGGTTAGAGGAGATGCAATGGTTCTACTGAATTGGCAGTAGAACAGATAGAAAAGTGATTCTCAACTCAATGAAAGGAATAGCACTTGCTGTTTTAAGCCTTTCACCCTTCTTGATTGACAAATTGTTATCGTATCCATCAAAAACAATGTCTATCTGAAAAATTCAATCATAAATTGACAATGATTTAGCAATGGACTGTAGACTACGGATGTGCATTCCTTTAAAACGAAAGTACAAAACATGATGAGTAAGGCTAATTCATTTCATTTGACCGTGGCCTATGCCCGATGCATTTGTTTAAAATGAAATGAACAAATAAGGTTCATTACATTTGGGGGATCCCTGATTTTTTTCAGGACCTCCAGAATGAAATGAATTAGCTTTCCTCAGTGCAACCCTTAACTTCAACCTGACATTGCAGTGTTTCAGAAAGGTTTCCTTCTTCAGCAGTAAAGGTTATATTTGCATTTCCATATTGCACTGCCTGCTTTGTAGTAACATGTCAGAATCTTCACCAGCAATCAAGTTGAGCAAGGGTGCCATTCAACACCATGTCTCTGCTGTTCCTCTGGGCACACCAACCATTCCAGCATCTGCTTCATTTGTGTGAGATACTAGAGAGATGGCAGAGAGATATGAAGCAGCAAGTCCTCTATGCTGATACTAGGGGTATGGCAGAGAGACAACAGGCAGCAGGTCCTTTATGCTGGCACTAGGAATATGGCAGACAAGAAGAGCGGTAAAATCAATAAGAGCCCTAGGTTAGTATGTGAGGGTCATGGCAGGTGCTAGTGGCAGACAGAGGCCAACAAAGCCTTCAAGGTGTTCTTAATCATCTTGCCACTCACATGAGAATTCTGGAAATCCAAGCAAAGCGAGATTGCATTTTAAAAATACCAGCATTTCCATTAATTGTGATGACAACCTGGAGCAATGAGGGCTTTCTATATCTCCTGGGGACACTGGTTGATGGGCAGGATAAATACCACTATTCCACTTTGGCTAGGTCTGGCCAGACTGAGGACTTATATGCCCAATATGCAAGCACTGTATGACCTCTATTAGATAGTGAGTCACAAACCTTTGCACAGCGCTCTCCTTTGTTTGGGGGAGCAGAGATCCTTTCCAGTCAGCTGCTTTCACTCTAGCCTGTGTTAGGAAAGATGTTTCTTTGGGGGCAATGTGGCATATTGTGGTGGGGTAGGATGTGCTGTCTGGATGCTGCTCCTGCTTACACTACTCTCTGACATGGCCATTGTTCCCTCTTGTGCTACATCCTTACTCTGCCCATGACTTTGGTGTTCCTCCTGGCATACCAACCATTTGAGTATCTGCTTCATTTGTGTGAAACACTCAGACTCCAGGGCAACATTCCTTTTCACCCAAGGATCAAGCAGTATAGCAAACTTTTATATGTTGTTTTCCAGCAGAAATATCAGCCTCTCCTGTACCTGATGCTGCAAGCAATTCACAAACTGCAACACCTCTGTTTTCATTCTGATATCCTGCTGGTAACCCTGTAACTTTTCCATTAGCCAAAGTGTCACCTCCAAAACTCATGTCCTCTGTGGCATCCTTGAAGGGCTTCAGGATATCTACCAGCTCCCTCATCACTGCCCAATCATTATGCCCCAGGGGACAATTCATACCTATCCCTATCTCCAGAAACAGAATATGAATGGGTATCTGCTGCTCCACTAACTTCTCCAGCTTTAACGGGTGCCAGTATCTTTAATGAGGTGATTGATTCCTTCTTGCTTTTCCCGGAGAAGCTGCCCTGCCTTTACACTTTTATGGAAGTGCCCTGCAAATTTCATGCACTTATCTAAAGGCTCTGCCAAGAATTCATTCTGATAGCTTGTAGACCTCAGTCCTATGGCATCCTTAACAACCAGTTGCATGTAAAACATCAGATTCCTTCTAAGTCCCCATCTTGTAGATCCTTTACAATATTAGTGTCATTATCTGTCAAAAAGAAACCAGCAATTGAATTTCTAGCGTTCATGTCAAGCTGCCAATCGTCCAGCATCTGTCTTATGGCTGATATAATATTTGCAGAGGTATGGGACTTATCCATTGACTGAGTGTGCAGCAAAGCCCACTGACACTCTGTTCCTTCATCCTTGCTAGAGCTGCTGCCTGCTCCTGCTTCTAGGGATGTGCATTCGTTTTGAACGAATGCGCAATCCGCAATGTATAGGTCCCTATTCGTTGCATTCATGGGGTCCCGAAAAGTATGGTGAAACCCCACGAATGTAACGTATCATTAACAAATAAAATCTCCACCCTCCTGACCCCCCCATCCCCCCCAAGACTTGCCAAAAGTCCCTGGTGGTCCAGCAGGGGTCCTGGAGCATTCTCCTGCACTCGGGCCCTCGGCTGCCAGTATTCAAAATGGCGCCAATAGCCTTTGCCCTTACTATATCACAGGGGCTACCGGTGCCATTGGTTGACCCCTATCACATGGTAGGAGCAGTCTTGGGGGGGTCAGGAGGGTGGGGGGGGGGGGTTGTAGTTAATTAAATTTAAAGGGTTGGGATGGGGGGTTTTTCAACTTTAATGGGAAACGAATACCATATGTAACTAATGGACAAATCGGGGTCCCCCGAAAATGGATGCAATGGATTTGGGTCCTGACGAATTCGAATACCAAATCAGATGAATCTGACCCTGCTGCACATCCCTACCTGCTTTGGTCAGATCCCACTAGTGTGCAGTCAGAGAGAAATAGAAATGCATAGCGTTCATTGAGGTCCAGATGTCAGTGATGAAATGCATGCTACTCCCCTCTGTCTTAGCCAGCATCTAGATCTGCCTTAGCCAGCATCTGGATGCAACTACGACACTGTACAGACTGGGGATGTCTGCTCTACTAAAGGTAGTCCTGGAGGAGACTTTATAATGTGGGAATGCCAGCTTTGTGCAACACAGAAAGCCCTCATTCTCTACTAGCTGCAGGCACTGGCTATCAAGGGCAATCATTTCAGCAATGCTTCTTGTCATAACTTTGGCTGCTGCTTGTCTCCTGCCCCTAGACATTGCTATTGAAACCCACCCAATCCATCATAGGTTGTCACTTCTGATGCTTAGCAGGGGGGCTGCTGGCCTATCACCTGACTGCTGGAAGGGATCGAGGGCATGGGATCACCTTGAGGAACATTGTTCCTCTTTTCTGCCACTTTCTCCTGACTGGAAGAAGCAGTCCCCAAGCTACTACTACCACTTCCACCCTCCCCAGGTGCCAGTACTAAGGAGTGCTGCTTCTGTCGGTAATAATGCATGCCAGTGTTAGCTAAGTACCCCATTTGTTTTTCACGACTTATGTCCTTTGCATAGTACTTGCACTTTGCAAAGCGTGGGTCATCCCTTAATGGAAATGTCTCCAGATCAAGGATGTCTTCCACGATCCCTTCTCTACATCCTTAGCAGAGGATGCTGGCACTGGAGCTGAGGTAGAAGGTGGATTCTGAGGAATAATGCCAGGGGCATTAGCTGTACTCTCTACCTGTGCTGCCCTATCCACATTTTGTCCTGCCTCCCCCATCAATGAACTGGATGATGATGCTAACACACTATTATATACGTCTCCCAGATTTTTTTCTTCCAGTACAGTTTTAATATCTTCTAATTCAGACAAACCAAGTAATGACTATTCAATGGAATCATAGAAACATATAGAAACATAGAAATGACGGCAGAAGAAGACCGAATGGCCCATCCAGTCTGCCCAGCAAGCCTCACACATTTTTTCTCTCATTCTTATCTGTTACTCTTAGCTCCTTGTTCTATTCCCCTTCCACCCCCACCATTAATGTAGAGAGCAGTGATGGAGCTGCATGCAAGTGAAATATCTAGCTTGATTAGTTAGGGGTAGTAGGGGCAGTAACCGCCGCGATAAGCAAGCTACACCCATGCTTATTTGTTTTACCTAGACTATGTTGTACAGCTCTTGTTGGTTTTTTTTTTTTTTTTTCTTCTCCCCTGCTGTAGAAGCAGAGAGCCATGCTGGATATGCATTGAAAGTGAAGTATCAGTGGAGGAAAATATGGCTTTCACTGTATCATCTGCCTTCACTTTTTCCTCTTGTTGAAAACAGATTAGAAACACACCGACTGTCAACTGCACTCTGCAGTGGCACATCATCAGCTCCATATGCCAGTTTCTTTGGCATAGAGCTGGCTCCTGTTGCTTTAGTAGCCCAGAAGAAATCCCTCTTCAGTTTAAGTGCAACTCTATGCTTTGGGTTCTTGCTGTCAGTGCCAGTGCCAGTGCCAACCTGGCAAATTTTGGACATATTTACATTTCTTCATCTGCTCTACCTTTCCCTATGCCTGACATGATTGTTTTTATGTCATTGGGGATATGAAGACTGCAACAATGATTTAATATTTTGCAGTGGTAGTGTAATGCCCAGCCTGCGCCAGTATCACTCTGTTGAGTGGAGAACACATAGAAACTGCTGCAGTGAGTGTCACACTGCTCTGCACTACTTCTCTGACACAGACAGGCTTCACAACACAACCTGTTATGCTGCACTTTTTGCCCTGCTCTCACTGTTCACTAATGCCCACTGCCTAGTGCCCACTGCCCACACTGTGCCTGCTGCCAGGAAAACAGAGAATAAATGACCAATCTAAAATGTACCTAAGGCGTCAATCACCAGAAAGGAAAAACAGAACAGCAACTGCAAGTGAAGCAGCAGCAATCTGCTATGGGTCACAGATATTGTGACGCAGCGCCCTCACTGCCTTCCTCTCTTGTGTGACTGACTGCTGCTGGCACAGTGAGACTATAAAATATGCTGCAGCAGGGAACTCAGAGAGAGCTCAGAGCTATGCTTTCACACAGACAATGTCTTGAGAAGCACTGCAGAGCAAATCTCTGACATGCTAAGTCTTCATGATCAGCGTCACTGTACCCCGACCACAGCAATAGGTCAGACTGGCAAATTGCTTCTCTGTGATACGTCATTCCTCTCAACTTCTTGACAACATGTACATCCTCCTTTTCTCTGATGAATGTTTTCTCTACACTGAATCAATTTGTAACTGTACACATGCACCTGTTGCTTTCTTATGATTTCTATGAGTCCATTGACTATAATGGATTATAGAAATCATTATGTTTCAAACAAATGAAATGAATAAGATTCATTTAAAACAAGGGACCCTCTTAATTTGTTTCAGGGTCCCCAGAAAGAAACAAATTAGCCCCTATTCATTTCATTTTTCAGTATTGAAACTAATGCACATGCCTAGTGCACACACCTAGAAGCTGTTGCGCTCGGCTGGCTGCGGGCAATTTCCGCTGTAACATATACTTCGCATCTTAGAAAGTTTGATTCTATGCATTGTGTTATCTGGACTGTTTTCCTGATGCAGCCCTGGGTGGGTGAAACGCTGTCAGCATCGGGTGTTTGAAGCAGATCAATGGGCGATTGAAGCAGATTAAAGTGTGTCCAGTTTTCAAGTCATTTCTTGAAGGTTGCCAATTTGGAATTTCAACTGTCAAAGAAGATATATACGTTTTCAAATTTGATTACAAGTTTGAATATATTTAGGTTTGTTTCATCTCACATTTTGGAAGTTTTAATATGAGAAGTTTCAAATAAGTAAGCTACAATCTTGTTCAATATGGATATAGCATGAAAATGTTTTTCAAAAAATATTTTTGGGTTAAAAAAATCATTGAAAAATGCACGCATGTTATAAAATTGGGCGTACATGTGCATGTGGCAGGTAGCACGCGCACATGTAGGCCATGCAAGCATGTTATAAAATCTACCCCAAAGCCTGTGAAGGAGTCAGTTGGACTGTTGGATGATCAAGGGGTTAAAGGAGCACTTAGAGAAGATAAGGTCATCATGGAAATATTAAATGATTTTTTTGCTTCGGTGTTTACTGAAGAGGATGTTGGAGAGATACCCATTCTAGAGAAGGTTTTCATGGGTGATGATTCAGATCAACTGAACCAAATCACGGTGAACCTGGAAGATGTAGTAGGCTTGATTGACAAACTGAAGAGTAGTAATTCACCTGGACTGGATGGTATACACCCCAGGGTTCTGATAGAACTAAAAAATGAAATATCAGACATATTTTAATTAATTTGTAACCTATCATTAAAATCATCCAATGTACCTGAAGATTGGAAGACAGCCAATGTAACCCCTATATTTAAAAAGAAATCCGGGGTGATCTGGGAAATTATAGACCGGTGAGCTTGATTTCAGTGCCGGGAAAAATCGTGAAAACTGTTATAAAGAATGAAATCATAAAATATTTGGATAGACATGGTTTGATGGGACACAGACAACATGGATTTACCCAAGGGAAGTCTTGCCTCACAAATCACTTACATTTTTTTGAAGGAGTGAATAAACATGTGGACAAAGGTGAACCAGTACATGTGGTATATTTGAATTTTCAGAAGGCATTCGACAAAGTCCCACAATAGAGGCTTCTAAGAAAACTAAAAAGTCATGGGATATGAGGCGATGTCCTTTTGTGGATTGCAGGTTGTTTAAAAGACAGGAAACAGAGAGTAGGATTAAATGATCCATTTTCACACTGGAAAAAGGTGAACAGTGGAGTGCCTCAGGGATCTGTACTTGGAGCGGTGCTTTTTAATATATTTATAAATGATCTGGAGAGGGGTATGACGAGCGAGGTGATCAAATTTGCGGATGACACTAAATTATGCAGAGTAATTAAATCTCAAGCGGATTGTGATGGATTGCAAGATGACCTTGCGAGACTGGAAGAGTGGGCTTCCATATAGCAGATGAAATTTAATGTGGACAAGTACAAAGTGATGCATATAGGGAAAAATAACCCTTCCTGTACTTATACAATGTTAGGTTCTATCTTAGGAGTTAAGACCTAGGAAAGAGATCTAGGCGTCAAAGTGGATAATACAATGAAATCGTCGGCTCAATGTGCTGTGTCAATCAAAAAAGCAAACAGAAATTTAGCAATTAGTAAGAAGGGAATGGCAAATAAAATGATGGATGTTATAATGCCTCTGTATCGCTCCATGGTGAGACCACATCTTGAATACTGTGTACAATTCTGGTCGCCGCATCTCAAAAAAGATATAGTTGCACTGGAGAAAGTGCAGAGAAGGGCGACCAAAATGATAAGTTAATGGAATGGCTGCCCTATGAGGTAAAGTTAAGGAAGTTAGGGCTGTTCAGTTTGGAGAAGAGACGACTGAGCCGGGATATTATAGAAGTCTACAAAATTATGAAAGAACTTGAATAGATTAATGTAAATTGGTTATTTACTCTCTCAGAAGGATTAGGGGGCCCTCCATGAAGTTAGCAAGTAGCTTATTTAAAATGAATTGAAGAAAATTCTTTGTCACTCAGCGCATAATTAAGCTCTGGAATTCATTTTCAGAGGATGTGGTTACAGCAGTTTGTGTAACTGGGTTTAAAAAAGGTTTGGATAAGCTCCTAGAGGAAAAATCCATAAACTGCTATTATAGTAATTAATAAGCAATAGCAGCTTGTGATTTATTTAATGTTTAGGTACTTGCCAGGTACTTGTGACTTGGTCTGGCCACTGTTGGAAACAGGATACTAGACTAGATGGACACTTGGTCTGACCCAGTATAGCATATCTTATCTTATGTTCTTATGTCAGGAAGAATGGTCAAACTGCACACTTAGAACCTTCCTGAGAGCATTTGTCAATGAACGCTTGGACAACTGGACTACCCTTCTGCCTTGGGCGGAGTTTTCCCATAATTCTCATATTAACACCACCACATGATCCTCTCCATTTCTGATTGTATACGGGAGAAAACTGGTCTCTCTGCTACTGCTTTCATTGTCTGTCTCTTCTCCAGCGGCTCAATTAACAGTGTATAAACTTCAGGAGCTGTGGGCTCGAACAGAGGCAATGATCCGGAGGGCCACCCTAAGAGCAAAGAGGGCAGCAGACATCCACTGGTGACCTGCCCCACAGTTCAAGCCTGGAGACAAGGTCTGGTTAAGAATCCCCCATATCCATCTCAAGGTACCTTCCATGAGACTCGCACCTCATTACATTGGGCCTTTTCCTATTGTCCAGCAAATAGGGCCATTATCTATCAATTATGTCTACTCACTTCATTGAAGATCCATAATGTATTTCACGTTTCTCTCCTCAAGCCCTTAGTTCTGTCATGGCCAACCTGGAGGGTTCCAGAGCCCCTGGAAGTATCCACTGAGGAGGGCCTGGTTTACCAAGTAAGGGAAGTCCTGGATGTTCAATGACAAAATAAGAGGTGGGAATACTTAATCTCCTGGGAGGGGTACAGCCCAGAGGAGAATACTTGGGAACCTGCCTCAGAGATCATGGACAAGAACCTCTTAAATGCATTCCAAGCATCCCATCTCAAGAAACCCCGGCCCCCTGCGGAAGGGCTTAGAGGAGGGAGTTAGAGATGTGCAGCAGGGACGGATACATTCGATTCGGTATTCGTATTTGTCAGGACCCAAATCCGTTACATCCGTTTTTGGGGGACCCCGATTCGTTCTTTAGTTATGTATGGTATTTGTTTCCCATTAAAATAAAAAAAAAAACCCATCCCAACCTTTTAAATTTAATTAACCTCAACCCACCAACCTCCTGACCCTCCCAAGACTTGGAAAAAAAGTCCCTGGTGGTCCAGCGGGGGTCCTGGAGCATTCTCCTGCACTCAGGCCATTGGCTGCCGGTATTCAAAATGGCGCCGATAGCCTTTGCCCTTACTATGTCACAGGGGCTACCGGTGCCATTGGTCGGCCCCTGTCACATGGTGGAAGCAATGGATGGCTGGTGCCATCTTGTGCTCCTACCATATGACAGGGGCCGACCAATGGCACCGGTAGCCCCTGTGACATAATAAGGGCAAAGGCTATCGGTGCCATTTTGAATACCGGCAGCCGACGGCCCGAGTGCAGGAGATCACTCCAGGACCCCCACTGGACCACCAGGGACTTTTGGCAAGTCTTGGGGGGGTCAGGAGGGTAGGGGTTTTATTTGTTAGTGATATGTTGCATTCATGGGGGTTTACCATACGTTTCAGAACCCCATGAATGCAACGAATAGGGACCTATATGTTGCGGATTGCGCATTCGTTCAAAATGAATGCACATCCCTAAAGGGACTACTGTTGCACTCAGCTGGCTGCAGGCTTGCCCCACAAACAGCCACTCTTACCTCGGACACTGGGCAGAGGGAGGACCGTAGTTGCCAAGACAGCCACAAGATCCAAGATGTGGCAGGCCGCCGCAAGGGCTAGGGCGCCGTTCGGCTGAGCGAGTGTCCCTAGTCGCCCATGCGTGTGAATCGACTGTATTTAAAGGGCTCGTGGCAGGAAATCCTTCGTGACACCCTCCGCTGATGTCATTGGGCCTTCCTATTTAAGGCCAGCCCAGTCCAGCCCTAGACACCTCAGCAACAGGTCACACTCCCTATGAGTAGTTGGTTACTTGTTCTTGGTTCCTGACTCCTGGTTCTTGTTTCTTTGCTGTCGCTCCCTCTCGTCTCTCCTGCCCTTTGCTCCCTTGAATCGTCTCTTTGGCTTGGACCTTGGATTGCTCTTGACTTCGCCTTCTTTCTGGATTGACTCTTACCTGACCTCGACCTCTTCTGGACTTTGCTCATCTGCCACTTGCCCCTGTCTCTGACTCTGCTTCTTGCCACCTGCCCCTACTTCTGTCATGTCTTTGACTCCGCCTGCCACCTAGTCAACCTTGACTTGAACTGACGGCTCTTCTTGCTGGCCTCTAGCCTTCATCGGATCTTCCCCATCCAGAAGCCCACACCTAAGTCCAGCCAGCCCCGACACCTAAAGGGCTCAACCTGCGGGGAATATGGGCTGGTATTAGTGAAGTTCCTGTTGGGCTTCAGCCAGGTCAGTCTACTAATGACGAGGACCTTCAGAGCTCCTCCCTGCAGGTAGCAAAACCTCGTCTTGGCCCAAGGGTCCACGTTTGCAACAGCAGCTATCATGCTCTTGAATGTGTTCAAATTTGTTTGACAGATAAGAGGGTCTTTGTTTGATTTTTCAAATATTGCATCAGAAATGAATTGCAATTGATACTTAACTTGCTGGATATGTAGCATATTTAAACAAACTTTGAGGGATGCTACAATAAATATGACAATGTCTTTCTTCCTCTAAGTGTATATCAAATATGCACACCTGGATGAGACTCATGAATGCACTTTCTCAACTGCAGGTCCTACCCTATGGAACTCCTTACTAGCTGAACTAAGATCTATAAGGGACACAAAGTTGTTCAAATAGACTTTGAAGAGTCACTTCTTTCAGTTCATTTATAAAGATCTGTTATGAAGCTGTATGTTTTGATGTCATATCGATGGTTCTATATGAGCTTTTATTTTATGAGTGTTTGTTGTACCCTGCTCTGAACTATGGAAGGGCAGGTAACACATTTTTTTAAATAAATAAAATAAAATAAATCAATTGGGTTTTGATGGGATTCATAAACTGTTGAACTTCTCTTTCATTATTATCCACTCCTTGTGTTTGGCAGATAAATCTGCTGTGGCATTGCTGATAACATTACAAAACTCTTCTAACTCAATGTTCATATAACAATTCATATGATATTTTAGATGCCATCAAAGAACAGCTTCTATTTTTGCACTTATTTCAGTGATACCACCGCCATTTCTTGATGAATGATTTATTATCTATTCAAGCTTATGACAGAAAGTTTCAGCCAAGCTTTTCATGCCAAAATTTCCAGCCTGATATTCGATATTTACCACTGGTTCAGTTTCAGAAACCATATGCACATCTATGAGATAAATTATTGCTAATAATAATCATAGTTCTAGTGGTCAAATGTTAAGAAAAAGGGAATCATCTTCCACAGTGATGACAGATGGTTGTCAAAGTTTCCATGATGCTATGCTCTACTAAAATGTTAAATATCTCAACCATGCCAAGATATGTGCTCAAATATTTAGATGTCTCTCTGAGTGCAGTGAACTGTGCTCGACAAACTCACCAAATCGTTCCATTAAGAATTTCATTTCCTCCAATTCAATTGATAGTTCTCTTTACACTTCCTCAACATTTGTGCTGGCAACAAGTTCTTTGACTGTTTTTATGGACTGGGATATGCCATCATATGTCTTTATTTCCTGATCTTCAAGAAAAATGCTTTCCATGTCAAACAGGTCATTGCTTCAGTCTAAACTGCAAATATTTGATGAAGCAACGGCTCTGTTCCTTCTGGCAGCTTCTTGCAATCTGCTGGCTACGTCTGATGACCTCACTGCAGTTTTAAAATCATTACTGGATTGTTTTTATTTGCTCTGTGATATGAAAAAGAAATTTACTTGCTGTTATATTCAATGAACATTGATTTTAATGTCCTGTTGTCAATGTTCATTGCTTATTCTTGCCAAATTCACTAAAATATTCACGTACAGCTATTAATTCCAAGGCTTCTGTTGACAGTTTTCACATCAATTTATACTATTAGAGGGCAATATTCAAAGTCATTTCTATGGCTAAAAACCATAGAAACAGAGAACATGATGGCAGATAAAAACACCTTACTAATCATACCAAACTTGTTTTGTGTTATAAAAGGACATTCATAAGCCAGATCCAGGCACTTTAAATTTTGCGTGTTTGGATCGTAGCAGTTATAATCATTGGTCCATTTTTTGGAAAAAGTTTTTTTAAGTGAAAGTTGCTTTAATTTGCAAAACCACTAAGTGACTCTTCTACATATACATATTAGCTTTCAAATTTTAATTAGCATGACAACTTTACTTATCTTCACATATTAATGTCCCAACATAAATTTGGGTTTTGAGGTTCTGCATCAGGGGAATGTCTAGGGTCTGTACTGTAGTCTCTGATATCTCACTTAATTTAGTTGAACTGTTTATGTTACGGGAGTCTCAGTTTAGTGGACCCTTGGGCCAACCTGCAGGAGACTGGGAAAAGATGGGCAATGTCTCTAGTAACTGGCAGGCCGGGAGGCAGATGTTCAGGCTGGACATAAAGGTGCTCTTCACCCTGGAAGCTGGTACTCCCCCGGGAGGAGCCCGTAGGGGCCCGGCCGCTGGGACTTAGGTGGTGGTGGATCAGGACTGGGAACTGGAACCAGACTAGGACAGTAGTTCAGTACTGTAACGGGGCTCGGGTTCTGGAACCAGGCAGGTACTGTAGCAGGTAAACAGGAACCAGGCAGGTACTGTAGCAGGAACGGAGCGAATAGCAAGGCAGGTCGCTCCGGGGCACAGTGCAACAGGGATCCGGTAGGTAAGCCCATTGCAAGGCAAAGACTGGGTGGCCCCGGCCAGCTTATCAAGGCCGCGGCATCTGACGTCAGGAATTGGGCGGAGTCACCAGTGGCGGGAAATGGCCTAGAAAAGCGCCCAAGTGGCGCGCGTGCGCGCCTAGAGACAGGGCCTCCATGGAAGGCTTCCCGGCGGCGCGGCCCTCACAGGGACGCCGCCGAACAGGCCAGGAACTAGGCCAATGAAAGCGGGAACAGGTCCAGGAACACGGAGGTAAGGGTCTGGTCGCGGCGCTCGCAGCCAGAACCGCAACAGTTCAATCGTTCTGGGTCTAAAGAACTGAAGTGAACAGACTCTTTTAACTCAGTGCCATAACTCTGGTGATTCCTCTGCAAATAACAAAATCTTAAAATGTGAAAAAAGCTGATTAGACAATCAAATACATTTTTTTAAATGCCCCACCAATGTAAATGCATTGCAATAACACTAAGGGATATGCTTCTTTACTTAAAATCATCAAGTTTATCTAAGTGTATTCCAGTCAATGCATTCATTTAACATAGAAACATAGAAATGACGGCAGAAAAAGAGAAAACGGTCCATCCAGTCTGCCCAGCAAGCTCCCACACTTATTTTCCCATTATTTATCGTTTCACTGACCACCAAGTTCAGGGCCCTTGTTGGTAACTGTTTGATATGAATTTCCTGCCACCCCCTGCCATTGATGAGAGTAATGTTGGAGTTGCATCAAAGGTGAAACATAAGGCTTAATAGTTAAGGGTAGTAACCACCGCATCAGGCAAGTTACCCTGATGCTTGTTTACCCAGACTGCACAGATCAATGCCTTGTTGGAAGTTGTCTGAATGTAAACCCTTAAGTGAGATGGTATCTAGAAAAAATATCCATTGCTGATAATGGTAATTTAAAAAAGAAACCATATCCCCGCAATGAAGAGAATTTGTCCAATAAAGATCTGCAAAAGTATGCTTGTGCTCTACACAGTCAGCCACCAGAGGTGTTTGTAACTTCTTGGTAAAAATGCTGATTTTGTGTTCTGCCAAGCACAACATTATGGCTCATTTAGTAAGGCCAACATAAGCCAGATCACATGGACAAAAGATAATATATGACTTAATTAGAAATACAGTTAGTGTTAACTATGCACAGAAAAGTTCTTTTAGTCTATAGAAAAGTCCAAGATTCTTCTACTGTAGCCAATTTTTCTAATTTTCTTGTTCGATGTAATTTCCAACTTTGGTTCTGTGTAAACCGACGTGATATGTACCAGTACATGAACATTGGTATATAAAAGCTCTTAAATAAATAAATAAATAAAACTCACAGGATCCACATGTAGTATACTAGATGGACATAATGTTTGGTTTTATCTTCCTCAAATACTATAAACCACAGAAGTTTTGCAAGTTTGGAATTCACTACAATATGATAAAGGCCGTGAAAGATTGGGTCTATCAGGAGATCCATTGCTCACTACAGAATGATAAAGGCAGTGCAACATTGGGCCTATCAGGGACTCCATTCCTTTGTACACTTGCTGCACCTGGCAGTAAAGGATATGCAGGTGCTTGGGGACATGGAACACTGCATTCCAGTCCTGATGGACCTGATAGAGAAATACAGGAATATGGAGGGACAATTTCATTGTATTTATTTATTTAAAATTTTTCTATACCACCTATTAAAGCTTCTAAGCAGTTTACATAATAATACATTCATAAAAAGGATAAAACAATGAAAAATAAAAATGGCATAAATAAACAATGAGCTAAAAAATCAAATTATGTACGGTACAAAACAAGCTACAAAGCTAATAACATAAAACAATTATGCCTTAAGACATAAAAACATGAATCATAAAACACGGAAACATAAAACATAAAAACATAAAACATAAACGTAAACATAAAACCTGCTCATGCTAATTCCATCAGCATTAAAAAGCACAAACAACATAGCTAGAAAAAGCACCTCATTAATATGTATTGCTGTTCAAAGGCTTGCTGAAGAAAGTAAGCTTTTAGTTGTTTTCTGAATTTTAGTGGAGAAACCTCATCTTTGAGGGCTCCAGGCAAGCTATTCCATAATGATGGACTCTGCATACAAAAAAAAGCCTCTCACATGACTCATCCAGCTGAATAAGTTTAAAAGAGGGAACACATAAAAGATTTTGGGAGGCAGACCTCTGATTGCGTGAAGGCTGGTAAATTTTTAAAAAAGCATTGACCATTGGGGGTGCTAAGCCTTGAATATCCTTAAAAACTAGGAGAGTTTTGAGCTCAATTCAACAATTAATCGCTAGCCAGTGTAAACTCAGCAAAACTGGAGTAATATGATGACACAAAGGCGTCCCAGTAACCAGCCGCACTGCGTCATTTAGCACTAATTGTAACGGTGCAAAATTGATTGTGGCAGTCCCAGGAACAATGAATTATAGTAGTCAGAAGATGAGGTGACTAAAAAATGCACAACAGTTTTTAAATCTAATTCAGACAAGTAAGGATGAAGTCTTCGAAAGAGATGTAATTTATAGAAGGCATTTCTTACTATCATACCAACATGTAGACGCAGGGACAAGATAGATTCCATTATTATCCCAAGATTCCTCACTTGCTGTGCGATTTTAATGTCAACACCATTTACTGATAAAAATGTAGGCATGTCAGGAACTGGGTAAAGATTTTCTGTTTTTTTGAATTTTAGGACCAACTTATGTTCCCCTAGTCAAGATTCAATAATGATAAGGCATTCAAGTACCTTCAATAAAGTTTCTTTAATTGAATTTGTAATGGGTAAAAAAAATTGGATATCGTCTACATAGATGTGTAACTGATATCCACTTTGGCACAGATTTGGCAAATGGGTGCTATGTAAACATTAAAAAGCATGGCTGAAAGAGCCAACCCTTGGGGAACACCCATTCGAAATGGGAAAGATAAGGACTCGGTGCCAGGAAACACTACTCTCTGAGTTAGTTGATCCTGAAAAGAAGAGAAACATTTATAGTGTATGTCAGTATATAAAATCAGTCACTAAATAAATAAAAATAAATAAATATACAGTATGATTAAACCCAATGGGCCGGATTTTAAAAGGGTTACGCACATAAGATACGCATGTAACCCTTTAAAAAAACCCCTGCGTGCGCTGAGCCTACTTTGCATAGGCTGGGCGGCGCGCGCAAGCCCCGGGACGCGCGTAAGTACCGGGGCTTGCAAAAAGGGGCGGTCAGGGGCGTGGCCAGGGGACGTGGTTTTGGATCAGGGGCATGTTCGGGGGCGTGTGGGCGGTCAAGGGGCGTGGCCAAGTGCCCTGACACAGCGGCCTGTGTCGGGGCCTGCCCCGCCGGCGCGCGTAAGTTACTACTGCCCGGAGGCAGTAGTAACTTTTCAGATAAAGATAGGGGGAGTCTAGATAGAGCCGGAGCGGCCTCGAAGGGAACGGGCAGCACGCGCCTGGTGCACGAACAAAAGTACGCTCGTGCGTAGAATTATAAAATCTACCCCAATGCTTTTAAGTCTTTTTAGTAGAAAGGAGTGGTCACCTGTGTCAAATGCTGCCGTTAAGTCAATTAGAATCAGGCAAAAACCAGTACAAGCATCAAAACCTCTTCTAAAAACCTCAAATAAAGAGAGCGCCAGCATCTCAGTATTGTGGCCAACTCTAAAGCCATATTGGCATTCTCATCTAGGAATTCCTGCAATTGAACCCAAACTACTTTCTCCAGAATTTTTGATAAAAAAGAAAGTTTAGCGAAAATTATTAGGGTCATCATTGCATTAGGGGATTGATTAGCACCTATTCAGCTCGTGTCCAACTGTATTGCATCAGCCCCTATGTATGTATGCCTTTTCCCAGCAGTGCCTGTGGTTCCTGTCAGTTCTGTTCTATGACTATAGTAATGGAATCTTGGACTTTTGCACAGACTAAAATCATTTTTCAGTGCAAAGCAAACACTAGCTGTATTTCTTATTGGGTCATATATATTATCTTTTGTCTGTGTGATCTGGCTTGTGTTGGCTGTATTAAATGAGCCATAAAGTTGCGCTTGACTGTAACTTTTGGCCGGTCATGGGAAGGCCCTGAACCAGCCGTACTTACTTGCAGCACCACTGGATCGTAAAATGCCACCGGGGCTCCCTCTCCGTAAGCACGCCACCATGTTTTCTGGTTCGCACCGTACCTTTCCTAGGCGCACACACATGCACTTCTCTGTCTTTTCTGGGCTCCACAGTGGGAAAGAACTCAACGACGCGTTCCAATTATGTCAGTGTTGCTAGACACTTAAACCCAGCTGCCTCCCTGACAGATGCTTCAACAACAGGTAATCCTGTGTTCTGAAGAGCATGTTGTTTTTTGATCCTTGACAGTTATGTTCCAGCTCCTTGCCTCCTCCAGCCCTGCCTCATCCATTCTTGCCTCGTCCAGCCCCGCCCTGTCCTGCCTTCCTCATCCTTGCTCCATACCTTACCAGTCTTTCTGCCTGTATCTGACCTCTGCCTTGGACTATGACTACTCCTTGCTTGATGCCTGGTCCTGACCTTTGCCATGGACCCTGATTATGCCCTGCCTGCTGCCTGCCCAGACCCTTGGTCCAGATCTGATACCTCTCTGATTGCTGTCAGCCCTGACCTTGGCCGGTCTCAGGACTTTCTCTTTATCTGAGTTCTGTGAGACCATCGACTAAATCCTGCTAGCCCCAAGAACCCAAAGTCTCAACCTGTGGGGAATGGGGTTCTGTCCTCACAGCCATGAGCATGTCTGTCAGCTGTTGGCATGGGCCTAGTAAGTTCTCTTATTAGGCTGTGCCAACTGTGCCACAGCACAAGGCTCACAGTCATTACATTGATAAAGCGCAAAAGTTAGAGCACAAAAGCATATGTAGGGCAGGCACATACTTTTGCAGATCTTTGATGATCATAGATTGAACTTAACTCATGGTGAGGGCATGGTTTCTTTTTTAAATTATCCAGGTTTTCCTATAGGCTCATGGTATATTTACTGTAGCGAACCCAAAAGCACGAGGACTAGCCTCGTGGCTTTTGCCAATGAAATACCAGTGTAAGGACACTAAAGAAGTAAGGTGACCAGCCTCTGGGGACCTTGTTTGGAATAGTACAGCTTCTTTAAAAGATGATAGAAATTAAATAGAGGTAGTTGGTACCTGTGTCAAGATACTAAAAAAGTTGAGAGGTGCAAAGCTGAGGTATGTAACAGTTTTTGAAAGTGGCACTACTTTAGGTGATGTCAGCGAGCAAGGATCTGCTCTGGGAAGAAAAAGGCTTTTCATGTGGAGAATGGGATTTTGGAAGAAGGCAGATGTGCTGGTCACCAGACCTGCCAGACTCCAAAGAAATCTTGGTAGATCCAGCCTGTACCTGAAAGGAAACAACCACAGGAATCACTAACACTTGTGTTATTGGGGGACTGAGGAGTCTGGAAGAAGAAAGAGAGAAAAAAGTGAGTTTAATTCTAAGTGACTCCTGTGTGCTGAGCTAAGGTAAAGACATGAACAGGATGCGGTCCTATTTCACCTGTTCTAGTTAGAGGGGAGTGTGAAAAAGTGAATAATGTTCCCTTAACAAATGTAAGACAGGGAATTATTGCTTAACATTAATTTTCTATAGATAGATATTCAGTTTCACCAAGCCATCGGATACCCTGAATAGGGAACTCTTATTTGCGGGGAAAATTCTCAGTAGCAGGGAGATAGACTTTGCTATGGGTTTTGTATTGTCAAGCAGCAGGTACCCCTGGAAGCCAGGGTGCCGAAGAAGGGAGGACAAACACCCGGCGCACGGGACTCATTACACCAAGGATGTCCACTGCTTCAGGATCCATCGCCAAAAGATGTTTTCCATACCAGAGCTTGGATCATACCCAGAGATTCCAGATAAGTATACACACACCCAGCTGCAAAACCACACACTAGTAACATTTATTGAGCTCAACAGGACTTGACTGAAAAAAAAAAAATCAAACACGTACAGAGAAGAAAAGACAAGGATACTTACCACTTACCTGAAAGGGACTCTGTATCAGAAGATCCTATAACAGAAAACACCAGAAAGACTCAATTTCTTAAAGAACAAATTTGAAGCCTGGATCTGCAGTCAGAGTAAAATGAAGAGATACAAAAAAATGAATACTTATCTGACTTATAGTTGGTTTGTTAACATTGTTTTCAGAGCAATTCTATCTTTATCAAAGACGTTTGAATCTGGTAAAATTTCAGTGTTGCCTACCTCTGTCTATCAAAGGGAAAAAGATGAATTGTCTTGCAGTATTGTTTCACAGGTACTTGTTGAAAAGTCTTAAAAGTCATGTTTTGATTTGTAACTCCAAAACATAAAAACAAGTCCAGTACCAATCACAAGTAAGTGACAGGCATACCAGGAATGGGAATTCTTAGGGATATTTTGTGTTTTGTAAATTCTTTGGAACTTTTGCAGAAGTTCTAGTTGATTCATCAAAACTCCTAGTTTCATCACAAAGCTTTGGTGCTGTGAAAAAAACTAAAAAAAAAAGGATCCTTTTGTTTCCTAACACAAAAGAAATTGTAGTGTATTACATATATCTATTAAATAAATATGATTATTGACTATGTGATTGTGAAGGAAATACATGTCAGCCTTTCCTTTCTTATCATTCTATAGCCTATGTGCCTGCATCAATAGGAAACTACACTGTCCCACACTGCAGCCCATCACTGACTGTGGAAGGAAGCAGCTTGGAGAAGGCTTCCATTGAGCTTGCATATCCCTACTTTTGTCAACATTGGCCATATGAGAAAATGTAACTTAATAAAACTCAAGAGGTTTTTGTCAAGAAATGTTTTGCCAAGACTTGAAGTCATATTTCAAAGTTCTAAAAAATTATATAATATTTTTTTTATCAATCATATCAGATGAATATTGAGGCGAGAATCCATTCACTTTCCTTTCTTGTATCATAAAAAACAATAGTCAACAAATAAGTTCTTCTTAATGTACTAACACAGAACCTGCATTGCTTGCTTTGTACTTTAAGAAAATTCTTGGTTGTCTTGCTCCCCCTTGTGGATATTTTATATTTGTACACACAAAAACAAGTAGTAGTGTTACAGGATCTTAAATATTCACATTTAAGAGATAGATAAAAACAAAGCTGCAGAACTTACAATTTAGTATATTATTAAGGTGGAATTTATAATTTCCATCTTTTCATTCCTAATTTTATTTAATTCCTGAGAAGATAATAGTGTTCAAAGTGTATGAAATTTCATATATTCAGGCCAATACAGTAAGGGCCAGATATTAAAACCTACGCGCGGGCGTAGATTTGTGCGCACAACCTGGCGCGCACAAATCTACGCCCAATTTTATAACATGCGCGCGCAGCCTTTCCTGTTCCCTCCGAGGCCACTCCGAAATCAGAGTAGCCTCGGAGGGAACTTCCCTTCCGCCCCCCCCCCCCCACCTTCCCCTCCCTTCCCCTATCTAACCCGCCCCCAGCCCTACCTAAACCCCCCATGACATCTGTTATTAAAGTTGCGCCTGCCTCTGGGCAGGCATAGGTTGCGCGTGCTGGCCAAGTGCCAACGTGCGATCCCCCGGCACGACCGCTGTGCTGGAGGCCTCAGTCCTGCCCCCGGACCGCCCCACCCACTCCCCGCCCCTTTTTTCAAGTCCCGGGACATATGCGTGCCCCGGGGCTTGCGCACGTCACCGGGACTATGCAAAATAGGCTCGGTGCGAGCAGGAGCGGGTTTTCGGGGTTACGTGCGTAACCCTTTGAAAATCGGCCCCTAAGGTCGTGCAGAAAATGGGCGCTCAGTGTTGAGCTCCCGCCATCCTAATCTGCACCCAGCCACCTTTCCTGGGCATGCGATACAGTATTTAAATGAGGGGTTGTGTTAAAAAGGAGGTGCTATGGACAATAGCGTGTCCCTAGCGCCTCCTTGGCAGCGAACACCTAGAAGAGGTGGCTGTCAGCGGGTTTGGAAAACGGACGCTCAGTTTTACGTGCATCTGTTTTCCAACCCTGTGCACAGCCAGGGTTAAGAAAATGGAAACTTGTTAAAATTGAGCATCTGTTTTCCTATCCTGACTGCTGGCACACTTTGAAAAAACATTTTTTTTTTTAACCGTTTGGTTCCTCTGACTTAATATCGCCACAATATTAAGTCAGAGGTTATACAGAAAAGCAACATTTTCTGCTTTTCTGTACACTTTTTTTGGGCTGCTCAGAAGTTAGTGCCTGCTCTTGGGAAGGCGTAAATTTCTGAACATAAAATGTGCAGATCGGGCACACATTTTTTTTTCTGTATCTAGGGGTAGTGGACATGCATCCAAGACGCGCGTCCAACCGCGGGTTAAACAGTGTGCTCAGCTAAGCATGCTTTACTGTATCGGCCTGATTATTAGGAACGCTGCTCCTTAGAATCCCATGCAGGCAGGCATCACACTGATACTTGCAAAGTAGGAACAAAACCTGAGCAACTGAACAGCACATGCAGAATGGAGATTATAGAATTCTGTGCTTATTGCAATAAAAGAAAAAAAATTATATATAAGGAAAAAAATCAAGACATTAAACTTCCAAGAGATGTAGGAATATGATCCAAAGAAGAGACTACTAATAAGTCAAGATACAGGCAAGTTGAGATTGATGGATCTAAGAAGCGCTGCTTCTTTAAATCTATATTTTGGACCAGCAGGGGAAACAGCTGGTTTCTTTCAGCGCTCAACCAAGTCTCTTGAAAGTGCACCATCCCCAAAAAGATCTCTATCAGACCTTAGGGGAGACCCCAATCACGTTTACTGGCCCTGGTGGGAAACAACATAACTCAATGAGTACCTCAGGCTAAAAGGTTTGCCACCCCTGCTCTACAAAATGAGGACTGAAGCAAGGAATTAAATTTAGGCACTTGAACATACAAATTTTTGTGTTATGTTCATTATTTTAGTTCATTTGCCATTTTTATTTGTTCCATTCATTTTGGGTTAGTGCGTCCAATCACATGCGTAGGTAATAACACTCATCACATGTAAATGCATGTTGATGAGGCTATTATCTATTCACCCGATGCAAAAAAGAAATATGCGCCTGACAACACACATTTTTACGTGCCAAAATTAACGCCTGCCCCGAGCAGGCATTCATTTTGGAGGAGCCCAAAAAGTGAAGAGAAAAGCAGAAAATACTTTGTGGCGATAATAAGTCGGAACTAAAAAATTCGAAATGTCCCCCCCAAAAAAATTTGTTTAAAATACGGGTGCCCTATGGCTGTGCACAGGTTAGGAAAAGGAACGCTCGTAACTTAAGCATCTGTTTTCCTAACCCGCTGACAGTCACCTCTCCTGGGTGCCCGCTGCCGAGGAGGCACTAGGGGCACACAATTTCTCCTGGCGCCTCCTTTTTACCATGGCAGCCCATTTGCTTTTTGCATCGGGAACCCCGAAGAGGTGGATCGGCTAGTGTTAAGGGAGCAGGTGCTCAATCATGAGCCCGTTTAATGCGCCAATATTGCATCGGCCTGTGAGCGAGGGTCAAGGACTGAGCATTGACTCAGGAGATGACCAATGGAATAGGATCAAAGGTATAAATTATATCCCGAGGTACAAAGAGAAGAACAAGGCAGTAGCAACTGAGGCCATGACACTCTAAGGCAGTGGTCTCCAACCCTGTCCTGGGGGCCCACCAGTCAGTCGGGTTTTCAGGATATCCACAATGAATATGCATGAGAGAAAATTTGCATGCACAGCCTCCATAACATGCAAATGTTCTCTCATGCATATTCATTGTGGATATCTTGAAAACCCGACTGACTGGTGGGCCCCCAGGACAGGGTTGGAGACCACTGCTCTAAGGTACTGAGAGTTGCAGAAGGAGTGGCATTAACATGTCAAGGCATTGAGTGAGGGTCAAGGGAGCTAGAGTGGAGATAAAATCAACAGTATAGCAGTATAGATAGCAGTATAGCAGTATAGTATAGCAGTATAGATAAAATCAACAGTATAGCAGTATAGCTGATTGATTTAAAAGTTGTACTGGCTAAGTATTCTTTTCAACTTATGAGATTTGGTGATGGTGTGTGGGAATGGTAGTTCTAATAGTATGTGAGAACGGTGATTACAATAGAATAGTGAAAATATTCTTTTTAAGAAAATAAAATAAAACATTTGGGTTTAGATATTAGTAACAAATGACAATAGATGATTACAACTAAAGTGCTCTGAAGGCTGATTATAGCCTGCGGCCCACTGCGTGGCGAGAGGCTGCAGATTAGAGTTTAATAAGAGCCTGAAGATCTATGATATTGTCATTTGGTGGGTTTAAAAATTATGAGATTAGGATTTATGGAGTTAAAGAGTATATCTGGTCTCCTCTCTCCTCGGAATTTGGTTGGTGATTAATTGGAGAGGTAGCTGCTTCATTTTGTTGTGATTACTTATCTATATTAATCTATGCCACAGAAAATAAATGCAAAATGATGTAATGATGGTAATTAAAAATAAGATGGGCCCTGACATTTTTTGGCCAGTGGCCCCAAAATGTTCAAGGCTAACACTGTCCTTTTCACTGTAAAATGCTTGTTTCTTGTGAACACCATAACAGTGGTAAAGAACCACGGAAGCACTTATTTTTTATTACATTCTGATTCTATCCCTTAAAGCATTTCATCTCCACGTTCTCAAATTCTTTAAAGCAAGCACTATAAATTGTTTCTTCAGCATGGTGAAAACTGTTGTTGTTAGACTATTCATATCCCATCTTATCTGAAAAATTTTCTTTAGGTATAATATATATCTATCTCCATACAAGGGGGAATCAATACCTAAGGTGAATTTAAGCATAGCTTCAAAACTTGTACAATAATCAGTATTGAGGAGTACTTGAGACAAACAAGACTTAGACTCTTCAGAGTGAGTAGTAAAATCATGAATGTTTTAGTCATGTGTGCTCCTCATTAATATCTGATATCAAATGCTTATAAATAAATATTACTAAATATATATACTTTTTTTTGAGGTGGACAAGGACACATAATTTGACAGTTGGGCAATTAAGCCATGTTTTAAAAAGAATCCTACAAAATACATTGAAATTAAATAGCCACTCCTGATGAAATATAAAATTAAATTACTGCTGTATTTTTAGATTTTGGCCACTTTAGAGCATTTGGTCCATTCAATTGTCACTGCTAATGACAATCAACAGTCCCTAACAATTTAGCATGAGATTACCAGCTAGTAGATAGTTGTATTTTTTGCTTCTGAGAAAGCAATAGATTTCTTTCTTGTTTATTAAGGGTCATCTCACTATGACTACTGCATCAGGTGTGCATTACCTGCCTAGCAAAATGGAATGGAGTAAAACATCTAGATTCATGAAAAACCTCAATATAACATAGTATTGGCAGGGCCGTTGCAAGGATATTGGGCACCCTAGGCGACCCTTGCGCTGCCGCCCCCCCCCCCCCCCCCCCCATGGTCGCGTCCCCCCCCCACACCTGTTTCGGTGCCGACTGTGTGCTTCTCAGGGCACCGAGCCATAGGGGGCGCCGAAGAGCAGCCACGTGGTGCCGCAAGCGGGGCCTAACCTGCTCGCGGCAAAGAGAAATAGAGACTGTGTGCACTATTTCTCTTTGCCACAAGCGGGATAGGCCCCGCTTGCAACACCAGGTGGCTACTCTTTGGCGCCCCCTACGACTCGGCTCTCTAGGCGACTGCCGAACTTCACCTAATGGACGCACCGGCCCTGACTATTGGCACTATTGTGCCAACACTATTTGGGGCTTACTGAAGCAGTGTAATTGTATTGTAAGTCATATATCCTTATAATGAACTGAGAACGTATGACAGAATTGCCAAATAAAGGACCCATGAATATAAATAAAAACATCCAAGATGCCAACTTTGGGTCAACAATCAAAACAGTCTGCATTGACGTAAACCGTGGGCTTTTCCCCAATAATCAAAGGAAATATCCCCATAGCCTTGTGCTTTGATTATTGTTCCCAGAGATTGTGCCTGCTTTTCCTGCCAGTAATTATTCCATCTGAAACAATGCATATAGTTTTAATTATACAAACCTATCAAGGTCATTTATTATGGTCTTTGCCATTTAAATTTTTATTGATTTTCAGTATTAGACAAGTAAAACATTGTTATTACACCATAACTACTGTTCTACAGTTATTATCATAGATTGTATAAGTAACATAATATATATCTAATTATGACATAACCAAAAGAAAGTTTTTCATCCAAACATCTGTATCAGAGACAAGGGAAATATTAGGGAGTTATAATTAAGAAAAGAAAACAGTTAAATTCAACATTGCTATCCTGCAATCATTCTTATTTATCATTGGACTGATTTGGTAATGTAGCTATTCTTTTTTGTTCAACAAAAGCTTTTAAATCAACTGGATTGAAGAATATAAATGTGTCCTGATGTTTTTTAATGACACATTTACAAGGGTATCTCAAGGTATATGAAAATCCTAATGCTATTAATTCCTGTCTAAAGACCAGAAATTCTCTCCAATCCAGCAAGAGATTGTTCGTTTTCTATCAGCACCTGCATCACATCCAGGAGCCAAGGATACTGCTGGTTTAACATTGTTGGGAGACAATGTGGAAACCTTAGAGGAGGCATCTCTGAGTCCACATCTTGATATTCCACCAAGTAACAGGCCGGTAGAAGCCTCTCACATTTATTATGGTCTTATCACGTGTGATAAGGCCATAATGCACACGATAATGCCTTAATGTGCGCGATAATATCATAATGCACACAATAACACCGTAATGCGCGCAATAATGCTGTAATGCGGGCGATAAATAACGCAATGCAAGATACATATGCAAATTAAACTTTGAGTATTCAAGTGGAAGGAGTTTGAGCACAGTAAATGAAAATGAGGGTCTGTTAGCGCGGAATGCGATAGAGTAACACACACTAATGCGGAATTTAAAGCCGGAAATAACTACACTTTTTTTTTTTGCAGCAAGGTGAAAAAATGTTATATCGCAGTCCCATGACCAATATCAAGGATCGCGGATATTATCGCAGTGATTATCGCACATGATAAAAAGAGGTATTCTAACAGACACACCTACCAGGCCCTCCTGGGCCAATAAAAACACCTGTTCTTATCTGGCCTAGCTTCCCAAAACCATAGTGTTTGTGGCAAGTTTACTTGTTCGGGGATACTGGATGATTTGGGAGGCTCACCACAGACAACAACAAGAGGAACAACAACAACAACCTCCTTTCGTGGATTACAAACTGGCTAAAAGACAGGAAACAGAGTAGGATTAAATGGACAATTTTCTCAGTGGAAGGGAGTGGGCAGTGGAGTGCCTCAGGGATCTGTATTGGGACTCTTACTTTTCAATATATTTATAAATGATCTGGAAAGAAATACGACGAGTGAGATAATCAAATTTGCAGATGATACAAAATTGTTCAGAGTAGTTAAATCACAAGCAGATTGTAATAAATTGCAGAAAGACCTTGTGAGGCTGGAAAATTGGGCATCTAAATGGCAGATGAAATTTAATGTGGACAAGTGCAAGGTGATGCATATAGGGAAAAATAACCCATGCCATAGTTACACAATGTTAGATTCCATATTAGATGCTACCACCCAAGAAAGAGATCTAGGCGTCATAGTGGATAACACATTGAAATTGTCGGTTCAGTGTGCTGCGGCAGTCAAAAAAGCAAACAGAATGTTGGGAACTATTAGAAAGGGAATGGTGAATAAAACGGAAAATGTTATAATGCCTCTGTATCGCTCCATGGTGAGACCCCACCTTGAATACTGTGTACAATTCTGGTCGCCGCATCTCAAAAAAGATATAGTTGTGATGGAGAAGGTACAGAGAAGGGCAACCAAACTGATAAAGGGAATGGAACAGCTGCCCTATGAGGAAAGACTAAAGAGGTTAGGACTTTTCAGCTTGGAGAAGAGACGGCTGAGGGGGGATATGATAGAGGTGTTTAAAATCATGAGAGGTCTAAAACGGGTAGATGTGAATCGGTTTTTTACTCTTTCGGATAATAGAAAGACTAGGGGGCATTCCATGAAGTTAGCATGTGGCACATTTAAAACTAATCGGAGAAAGTTCTTTTTCACTCAACGCACAATTAAACTCTGGAATTTGTTGCCAGAGAATGTAGTTAGTGCATTTAGTATAGCTGTGTTTAAAAAAGGATTGGATAAGTTCTTGGACGAGAAGTACATTACCTGTTATTAATTAAGTTGACTTAGAAAATAGCCACTGCTAATACTAGCAACGGTAACATGGAATAGACTTAGTTTTTGGGTACTTGCCAGGTTCTTATGGCCTGGATTGGCCACTGTTGGATACAGGATGCTGGGCTTGATGGACCCTTGGTCTGACCCAGTATGGCATGTTCTTATGTTCTTAAGAACAGGCAAGAACAGTTCCAATCCCTCCTATGGAAGTCTTTGCACCAGAGGCTGAGCCACTGGCCCCACAGGGTTGGGTCCCATGACAGCGCCTGTCACGCAAGCAGGCACAGCGGAGGAGATACAGAGCATAAGAGCATAAGATATGCCAAACTGGGTCAGACCAAGGGTCCACCAAGCCCAGTATCCTGTTTCCAACAGTGGCCAATCCAAGTCACAAGTACCTGGCAAGTACCCAAGCAGTAAATAAATCTCAAGCTACTATTGCTTATTAATTAAAAGCAGTTTATGGATTTTTCCTCTAGGAACTTATCCAAACCTTTTTTAAACCCAGTTACATTAACTTCTGTAACCACATCCTATGGCAATGATGCAATCTGTGACCACCCTTAAAGCACATAGGCTGAGCACTCCTGCATCAAACAGTTTGCAGATGGTTCCATTTCCATCGTCGCTTCCCACCTTTCTGTGGTTTTATGGTTGCAGGCCCTGGCTGATCCACATGGCTACTACAACTTGTGGGCAAACAGGAAGAGTTGCTGACCTCTAGACTGTGCCTCCTGTAGTGTTTGTCACTATTTCAGTTAGTGGTGAGCAAGGCAGATGTGCTGATACATTCTCAATGATCAGCTCTGTGACTAGCATTAAGGCTAAAGAAACCGCAAGAAGACCCCGGGGACACTCTCCATTAAGAATGAATTATAGATTAACGGTATATAAAAGCACTAATTAAATAATAAATACATAAATAAATGGGGTTTAAAGTGTATTGTGCACGCGATAAATAGTGCAACGCAAGCTAGCTTGCAATGTGTATTTTTAGTATTCAAGTGGGATGAGGTAATGCAAATTAAGGTGTCCTACCGCATTCCGTGATAGATTAATGCACACTAACATGGGATTAATGTCTGAAATAACTACACCTTTTTTTTGTGCAGTACAAGGGAAAAAATGTTTTTATTTCACGCTCGTGGCCGCTATTGTGGATCACGGCTATTATTATGGCTATTGTTGAGCGCGATAAAATGAGGCCTTCTATCAGACACACGTACCATGCCCTCCTGGGCCAATAAAAATATGTTTTCTTACCTGGGCTGTATTCTTAAACCTATTATGTTTGTGGCAAGTTTACTTGTTGGGGGATACTGGATTCTTCAGAATGCTCATCGCAGACAACAACAAGAACAACAACCAAAAGAACAGGCAATGGAAGTTCCAGCCCCTCCTAGGGAAGTCCCTGCACAGGAGCCCAAGCCACTGGCCCCACAGGGAGAGGATCTTGGCTCACGGCAATGCTTGGAACGCAGGCGGCCAAGGCAGAGGAGATACAGGGAGCACATCTTTCCTCCATGAGCTTCGTTGTTGGGCATGCCAGAAGATTATATTGTTAGCAGATATTGCCTCGGCTCTCAGGCTATCCTGGAATTATATGAAGAAATCCAAGGTGATCTAGATCTGGTCAAGAAAAGGTCTCACACTATGCAGGTGCTCACCAAACTACTGGCCACCCTGCATTTCCTTGCATTCAGCTTCTTCCAGACAACAGTAGGGTTCATCAGGGGATTGTCCCAAACCACATTTTCCTGCTGTCTGGGCCAGGTCATCACAGCAGTCTCTGACTGCATTAATAACTACATAGTATTTCCTCAGGACAGGCAGGACTTGATGGAATTGAAGAGAGGCTTTAATGCCAAAGCTAACTTTCCCAGTGTTCTGGAAGCTATCGACTGTACTCACATAGCCATCAACCCACCTCGTTACAGGGAGGAGTTCTTCCACAACAGGAAGCTCTTCCACTCCTTTAACATGCAAGTGGTGTGTGACGCTCAACTGCACATCCTCAACATGGTGTCCAGGTAATCAGGCCTCTTTAACATTTTGAGAACGGCCTCTATAGTGACGGTTGGCTCGTAGGAAAGAGAGATGCTTCTTTCTCTATTTCCTCTCTGGCTATGTGTTTGCAGCAAATGGCATGGACATGGGAGGGGGGGGGGAGCAGCTGTGGGGGATGTAACAGCATCACTGACATGACATGTGGCTGGTGCAATTAGATCTATACGCTATTGTGCCAGGGCTTGACTTTCTCTCCCCATGCTTGAAAGGCCTGCTAATGTGAGGCCAAACAATGCACTTGCATAAAGCTTTGTGTGTGAGCAGCCACTACATACTTTCTATGGGTTCACTTTAAACATTTGTCTTTTCCAAGCCTACCATTTGGAGCAGTTAAAATCTCACTGGTTAATTATAACCTTTAAGTGTAACCTTTAAGTGTCCACACTGCTGGCACTCTCAAATCAGGTGTGCCCTGTTATTGATGGGTCAGCCAGGATGTCAGGATCAGTTTGTCTTGCCCATCTCACAGGTTAAATCAGAAGCAGCAGCCTATGCATTTTTGGGCCTAGCATATTCCCTGTGTCAGGGCAAACAAATTTGTATCTCTGGAGGACATACTGTAGAGCAGCCAGGGGCTTGCACATTCAGATCACGAGGTAGATGTTTATCTGCTCTGACATGTGTGGCAGCTCTGATGTACTGCTTCAGCGTTTGATGAGTACTATGAACAAGTAGCCTTAGTTTGGTTGTGAGGGGCTGCCACAGATTTGGTGGAATCCTCAGATGCAGTTTCCTAGTCTGGAAGATCTGACACAGATTCAGCTAGTACTATAGTGTTCATATATGGTCATAGAAAAGGATGGCATGGACTTTGGGTTGGGAAATAGGCTTTTAAGGCTTATGCTATGCTAGAGGTTAATTTCTACTGACTTATAGCATGCTGTAGATTGCCAGACATATCTCAAAGTCAAGGTAGTGTGAATGATGTAGCCATTCTGTCTTTGCCACAGGAGATTAGGGATATGGTTGCAGGAGCTGGCTTCTCGCTCCCATTGCTATTCTCAATACGCCGGTGGATATGAGATACAACGAGGCCTTATGTTCTACCCATTGTGTCATAGAATATATCTTTGGAATTCTCAAAGGTAGATTTTGCTGTTTGAACAAAATGGGGGGAACTTTAATGGATGCTCCACCCAGAATAGCAGATATAGTGCTGGTCTGCTGTGTATTCAATAATCTCACTCTACACCATGTTAGATACTTCCTGATCTACCCCAGGATCTCCCATGTCCAACCACTGAAGCTGAGAACACCACCTGCATGGCAGCCAGCTTTGGCAAAGCCTCATACAATGCTACTTTGCCTATTAGGCCTCAATTACCCCTTCCCCTTCCATGGAAGGGAGCCCAGCAGAGTGTTTCCAGCTGCTTTTTTCTCATCTTTCTTTTATTGACTGGACCTCTGTCTGTATCAGTGTGTAACAGAAACCACATATCCCCAGTTAGGCTTCATCTTGACAATGAAGCACTAGTCTCTAGTAGAAAAAGTGTACTTAAAGTAAAGATATTACCAAATACATGTGGCTGGCCTAGTGTTTTCTGATTGATAGTGAGTGTAAAAGAGGCATGTCTAGTTACAGTGTTCGTGTAGGACTGCTAACAAGCTTGGCCTAGCTTGTGGCATTTTGCTTGGCGAGCCTACCCCTTGCACCTGTCCTAGCCCTCACATGTGGGTGAGATAGTGGCATAGGTCTGATGGAACTCCAGCAGGGCCTTGAACATGGAGACCAACTGCTCTAGAAATCCTATAAATCACAAGTAGCTCTGAAGCTTAAAGGCACAGCCTAAAGTTACAGGTTGACAGTAAAAAGTATCAATCACAGAGTTGCCAATTTACAGACTCATCCCATAGCTGACATCCATTTGCATCTGAAGATATGCACCTGTACATCGGATGCTTTCTGTCACATGGGCCTGCAAAGACAATGATAACAGCACTGCTTCAGCTGTTTCATAGGCAGTGCTGATATCAGAGTGCTCACCTAGATGGCTTTCAGTTACAGGATTTAGTAAAGTGCCTGTCAAAGATTGCGGCATTCCCACAATGCTCACAGGTCATTGCAAGCTAGCTTACTGCTTTGTAGTTGCATGCATCCATACACAGATGCACCCTACTACATCTACCTAGGCAAAATGTCAACTATCATGTAACGATGGTAAGGGCCTTGGCTGTTGGGATGTCATGTTGATTATGTTAGCTTCTCAAGGAGGCTAGACAAGGATTCAGGTCAGACTGTGTGGAGGCAGGATTAGGAATCAGATGGTGTCATACCTCCACTTGTATTTGAAAGTCACCTCAGAAATATCAACTTCAGAGTGTACTTTCGCTTAACTCTAATAGCACCCATATGTCTCCTAAGAAAAGGCTCACCTTATTGATCCCAACGCAAAGGTGTGTTGAAAGCTATTTGCCTCACCTGATATGTCACAGGTAACCTTGGTCAAATATGGAGATGTCATGATGCTGCAAGGCCCTTGGCCGGTCTAGCTCAGGGCTAGTCATATGGAGCTGCTGTATGTATGTACCTTGAAAATATGCAGAGTAGTTGGCTTGTTGCAATAGCTAGTATCAGTTATACTCTTTATGCTATCTGTGGCCACCCTTCTGGCACATAAAAGGAGGACTCCTGGGGCGAAAAGTTGCAGAATGGTCAATTTCCAAAGAGAGTCACTACTTTTCAGGTGCTTTATGGTTGGAAGCCCTTGCTGATCCGCAGGGCTGCCATGACTTGTGGCCAAGATGGAAGAGTTGCAGTCCTATAGGCTGAGTCTTTTGTAGTGTTTGTCACTTTTACAGTTTATGGTCAGCAAGGCAGGTGTGCTGATAGACTCTCAATCATCAGCTCTCTGTATAGCATAAAGGCTAGAGAAGATATTGTCAGCTTATAACCTTATGAGTCTACATCCTGCCTCATTCTGAAACCAGTCACTGTGTTGAATGTATAGGCCAACTGCTCCCAGAAGTCTCATGTGGTTTTCATAATGACTTATGCACTTTCTGTGTTGGTCTCTTGCAAGACAAGCATTTATTGCCACCTGAGGACTTGAGGAGCCCATGTCAGTACCTCTGACAAAGTGCTTATCATATATGCTTCTCACAGATGTGGTCATGCTGGCAGGTATAATTATGAATCAGGCTGCTACAGACATAAATGATGGTTGATTAGGAACAGGCCAGGAACTTACACATTGGCTATGTGTAGGTGCACAAAGTGCAGGAAGTAGTCTGTACCCAACTATGGGCCAACAGATATGGGTGACTATGTGTGTGTGGATGAGTGACGTACTGTGTTAGCCTCTGTGTAGATCCATATCTGGGATGTTGGCCTCGTTATTCCCTCCCTTACCACAACTATACATACCACAGAACCTGCAGAGTGAGTGCATCCATTTGGCAAACACTGCCTTTAGACAAAAGCAATCCTGTGCTTCCACTCTTTACAAAGGATGCCTCAGAGATATGATTATATTGGATGGGGAGAAAATGGCCTGATGCTTAGTCAAATAACACCTAGAGTTCACACTATTTATTCCTTGCGTTGAGGGAGAGGAGTTGTGAAACTTGCCAGTGTTAGATCTCAGATACAGTGTGGCACATTTCTGGATGAGTAGATATCTACCTATAGTGTACACCCTCCACCCCTACCCCTGGACCCTGAGGCTCTTCCACCTAGTACCTGGAGTGGGCCTAATTGTCCTGCTATTTGGGGGGTGCTCATGGTTCTCAGAGCTGCAGCTGCCAGGGAGGGTTTGCTGGGTTTAATTTTTTTAGGGGGGAGAGGTTGCCTGAGGCCTTCCAGCAGTTCTATTAGAGCAGCGGTTCTCAACCTGTGGGTCGCGACCCCGGCGGGGGTCGAACGCCCAAAACACAGGGGTCGCCTAAAGCAGGGGTCCCCAACCACCGGTCCGCGGACCGGGACCGGGCCGTGGGAGTTTTTTGCCGGTCCGCGGCACCGCCAAGCACCGGCAGGTGTGTCGCGTGCTCCCGGTCTCTCCCGCTGCCGTTGCCGCCGGGCTGTCAGCACATTCAAGCCCAGCGGGAACGGCAGTGGCGCTAGAAGAAGCTGTGCACCCGTGGCTGGGCCTTTTCTTCTTCCTGCGCCTGCCCCCCCCCCTCCCGTGACCCGGAACAGGAAGTGAATCGCGGTGCGCGGGAAGGAGAGAGAGCCGCGCCGCGCGAAAAAGTAGCAGCAGCGGCTGCAGCATCGGTCCTCGAGCAATAGAAGTAGCCGGTAATGGAGAAAGGAGACAGCAGCATGAGCCTCCCGCGGCCGATGGGATTCTTCTTTCTTGGCCAGCGGAGGCTGCTGCAGCTCCCATTTGTGCTCGGGGGAGAAGAGGAAGTGAGTGAGAGAAAGAGAGAGAAGCAGCCAGCCAGCCTGTGTGTGATTGACTGGTCAGAGAGCTGATGTGTGTGTGTATGTGAGAGACAATGAAAGTGATTGCTCAGGGAGATGACTGATGTGTATGTGAGAGTGTGAGCCATTAGTCAGGGAGGTGACTGATGTGTGTGTGTGAGAGAGAGAAAAAGCATGGAAGTGAGAAGTCTGGGTATGTGAGAAAGCATGGGCGTAAGAAGCCTGGTGTTGTGGGGGTGAAAGAAAGCATGGGAGTGAGAAACCTGGGTGAGTGTGCATGCATGAGAGAGAGAGACTGCTTGGTAAGATGATGGTGCGTGTGAGAGAAAAAGACTGGTGTGTGTGTGAATATGAGAGAATGTGATTCAGGGAATGAGAAGCCTGTGCACGTGGAGAGTGAGCATGGAAATGAGAGAGACTGGTGTGTGTGTAACAGAGAGAAAGTGATTATGGGAATGAGAAGCCTGTGCATGTGGAGAGAACAAGCATGGGAGTGAGAGACTGGTGAGTGAGTGAGTGAGTGTGTGTGTGTGTGTGTGTGTGTGTGTGTGTGAGAGAGAGAGAGAGAGAGACAGAGAAAGTGATTATGAGAGTGAGAAGCCCATATATGTAAGTAGAACACGGGAGTGGGAAGCCTGTGTGTGTGTGTGTGTATGGCATGAGAGAAACTGTTCAGGAAGGTGACTGGTGTGTGTGTGTGTGAGAAAGTGATTATGAGAGTGAGAAGCCCGTATATGTAAGTAGAACACGGGAGTGGGAAGCCTGTGTGTGTGTGTGTGTATGGCATGAAAGAAACTGTTCAGGAAGGTGACTGGTGTGTGTGTGCCAAAGACTGTTTGGGAGATGATTGGTGTGTGAGAGACAGAAACTGGTCATGGGGGCATGACTGGTATGGTGTGTGTGTGTGAGAGACATGGGCACTAAGGAAGAGGACCATAAGTATAGAGCTTAGCTTCTACTGCTGCTTCTGGTGAGTGCCACGGCCTGCAGGGAAGGGGAGTAGGAGAGCTGCTGGAGGGGGTAAGTAAAGGTGGCTTTTTAAGTTTATTTTTCTTGACTGCCATTTTAATTGTGTGATGTCTGCTTTTTTGAAATATTTTATTGGTGTTTGGAGAATGTTTAATAGTTTTTATGAGTTTTTAATTGTTGGATGTTCATAGCTGTTTTGAAACATTTATTCTGCTTATTAGTATAGTTTTACAATTATTTCTGTGTGGGGATCTATAGCTGCTTGCTAGTTCTGTTTTCCTAATAAGAGGTGTATTGGTTTTTAGGACCTGATTTAATATTTGTAGTGTTGCCTTTTCATAGATAGGGTTGCTCCTGTTTGAGTGTATTCCATAATACAGGTGTAACTGTGTGTGGATTAGTTTATGTGCATTACTACAGATCCTGGGAGTATGTTAGGTCGGTTCTGTGTCTGTTACCGAGATGAGATATTTTGCTAGCATGTAAGCGTTTGTATCGGTCTTATTTGTTGTGTTTTCTCAGAGGACATGCATTGGTGGTAAACTGCTGTCTTTTCATAAGTAGGGCTATTGAGCCTGGAAATAGAAGGAGTTTGAGTTGCTGTTACTGAGATGTCACTAGAACCAGAATATCTTTTTTGTAGGGTGAGTTGTATGGGGAATGTCATAATTCTGCTTTACATCCATTATTGTGGGTCAGGGGGGTTCCTGTGGATACAAACTGTACTTTTACATCTAGCCCGGTGACGATCATGGGTCAGTGTGCCATGCATGTGAGAACCTATGGTGAGTTGAGTTACATTCACATTATAAATGTCATAATTAAATGATAAGTGTGCACTAAAATCCAACCCCATCCATAACCCCGCCCCCATATGACCAAAGCCCTGCCCTCACCCCACCCTCACGGGGCGAGGGCGGGGCGAGGGGGTCACCGCAACATGAGGAACTGTATTGCGGGGTCACGGCATTAGAAAGGTTGAGAACCACTGTATTAGAGGTTCCCTTTTTTGCAATAGTGGCCTACTTACCCTTCTCTCTGTAGAACATATCCTGGACACTTGACATAGAGGCTTCCACCCCAGGCCACATCATTTGAGACTTACTCTGCCATATGTACAAGCTGGCAGGTTAGGCCTAGAAAGATTTTGCCATACGTAGCTCAATATGCTTTGTGTGCATACACAGAAGTGGATAGGTTTAGTTGCAAACTTTCTCCGCATCACTTGTCCACTACACAACCTTTGTATTATGCACCTCTGTCTACTTGCAGGCTGCTCTAACACTGTGTCAGCAGCTGTGTGACAACTGAGAAGGAGTGAGGGAGTTGTGTAGGCTAGAGAACCCCCACCAGCCCAAGAGCAGACAGCTATGAGACCTGCTGTTGCTTGGGACAGGCAGAACTCCACAGACTAGCTGCCTCTCCTGTACTGGCCTGGCTTGTGGATCTGGATAATATCTGTTCATTAAGGATGATAAGCCAGTCTGTGGAGGTCTACCTGGTCCCCAAACTGCTTGTGGCACGAGCTGACTTTTGGGCCTACAAAAGTGGCATGATTGGGCTCATGGGCTGTGCCTGCTCAATGCCTGATGCCTCGTGCTGGTGACGTAGTGTTAGAATCTGCTATGCTGATGGGAGGAGCAAGCAGATCGGAGTTAACGATCTGTAGGAATTAGTTCCTGGAGTGGGAGGAGTTAGCAATCTGTTGTGCTCCGCTACTGATATGGGAGGAGTGAGCAATCTGATATAAATCTGTTGCTGGATACTCCTGTTAGGGAAGAAGTCAGCAATCTGTTATGAGTCACCGTGCGGCGTTAGCAATCAGTTAGGGACTGGCTCCCGTGGAAGGAGGAGTTTAGCAGTCTGATATGCTCCGTAGGCGGAACTAGCAAACTTGTTATGATATAGACTGCTGAGTTGGCAATCTGTACCAGCGGAGTGCTAGAGAGGGTACTCAGCTGGAAAGGAATGTAAATAGGTGAATCCTTGGGCCGATGGCAAATGACAGCGCCCCCAGGAGGATATCCTGAGAGGGACCACCAGCTAGGCTTGGGTATGGAGACAGGCACAGATAGTTCTTTTATTAGACAGGTTAGTAGAACCACCAGAGGTGGCAGTAGTGAGCTGATATGCCCAGCAGGGCTCAAGTCTCTCAGATACTGGAACTGCGATCCCAGGGTTGCTGAGCTGTAGAGAGACTATAGATAGTGAGTAGACAGGGTATGCTGTATTCATAGCCAGTAGTAGATGACAATCTCACTTAGATTCTTAAAGAGACTCAGTAGCTGAAAAGAGTTAGGCCCTCGAAGAGCGAGTACCTGGTTCCAGGGAAAGCTCTGAGAGAGCGGTGGTAACTCACGAATGTCTGTATCTGCGATAGCTTCCAGGTAGATTAGAATCTTCAGAGTATTCAGGAATATGAGCCCTCGAGGAGCGAGTACCGGTTCCTATCTGCAATCTGAAATAGAGAAAAGAGAGCGAGGCCCCCGAGGACCGGGTACCTCTGGTAAGTCTGAGTAGGCAGAGTAGCTTGGATGAATTCGTAGCGAGTCCATATTCATGTCCTTGTCCGAGTTCGTGTCCAATTCGTAGTCCATGTCCGTGATCATGTCCTTACTAACTCAAATCCTAAGCGAAAGTGAAGACCTTTTATGTTGGAAGCGGATGACGTCAATACAGGGGGATGCCCCTGAGGTTTGCGCCCTTGCTGGTACATACTACGGAGCACGCGCACGTGCCCTATGTTATCAGGAACATGGCAGATCCGCAGCGTCAAGCCGGTCCGGGGACACCGGGGAGAAGCGGCATGGAGACGCCACGGCAGCAAGCCATCCATCAGACCCAGAGGGAGTTGCCACAGAGGTAGAGAGGGTAGAGCGAGGGTGTAGAGCAGCCATGAACGCAACAGTACCCCCCTTCAAAGGGCGATCTCCTCTTCGGGTACCAGGTTTAGGTTTCAAAGGATGCACGAGGTGGAACTGATGAAGCATCTCTTTATCCAAGATATTGGTCTGAGGCTTCCAAGTAATCAAATAGGGGCCGAAGCCTTCCCAAATCAGGTATTCAAAATTCTTGCCCGTTACGAACATCCAGAATCTCTTTGATCTTGATTTCAACTTCGTCTTCTGCAAAGATGGCAGATGGATCTTGAGATTTGGAATAATCTTGCAGAGTGTTATTGATGATATCAGCAGCAATGGGTGGAGCTGCTGTGGACATCACTGAGGGATTCAGTGGAAGTGGTGGTGTAGAAGAATGTCAAAAATCCACTTCTAAAGATGACTCTCCAGTAGATGTAGCTGGATGAGAGTTGATAGTATTTAGCAGCAATGGCTATTATAGATGCCACTGAAACTTCAATGGAAGTGGCGGTGATAGGGTACGTCCAACCCCACATCTAAAGGTATCTCTTCAGTAATAATGGAATGAGCTGTTGCATACAGCAGCAATAGCTCAGCTGCCATGACATCAGTGTACCATCAGCGAAAGTGGCAATGTTGGTGAATGTCCAACTCCACTACTAAGGGAAATTTCTTCAGTCATGTAACTGGATGAAGTATTGAATTCCACAGCAATAGCTCAACAGCTATGACGTCACTGAACCTTCAGCAAAAGTGGCGATGTTGGGTTATGTCCAACCCCACTTCTCAAGGAATATCTTCAATACTGGTTGAGTAGAGAAATTCAGCAGCAATATTTTAGTTGCTATGGATGTCAATGAAACTTCAACAGAAGTGGCAAGCTGATGTACGTCCAAAACCCACTTCTGGATAACTCTTCCGTAGAATTGCTGGAAGAGAGATGGTGGCAGCACCAGCAAACAAATAAGCTGGTAGCTAGAGATATCTTCTTCAGAATCAAGAGTGCCGTAATCCTTCAGGCACGACTTCCGAGTGAACCAATCATAAAGGCTGGTAGCTAGAGATATCTTCTTCGGAATCAACAGTGCCATAGGCCTTCGGGCACAACTTCCGAGTGAAATAATAAACGCTGGTAGCTAGAAATATCTTCTTCGGAACTGATGACAGCACCAGCAAACAAACAAGCTGGTAGCTAGAGATATCTTCTTCGGAATCAACAGTGCTGTAATCCTTCAAGCACGACTTCCGAGTGAACCAATCAAAGCAGATATCTCACAAAAATAGTCCGTGAAGACAATAAGGATGTAGAGCGCCATCTAGCCATGGCGAGCATAGCAACCACTATGAAAATAAGCAGCCAGTAATAGCACTGCTGTGGACGTCATAAGATCTACAAGAGAAGTGACGATGTAAAGAAACATCCAAGGCCCACTTCAAATTGTAATACAATAATGGATTTTCTAATTTGACGAAGGGACTCCTCAGGTTTTCCACAAAACATCTGAGATTAAAGTTGCCTCCTGCCCCTGTCCGAGTGTCCGTGATCATATCCTTGCTAACTCAAATCATAAGCGAAAGTGAAGACCTTTTATGTTGGAAGCGGATGATGTCAATACAGGGGGACGCGCCTGAGGTTCGCACCTTGCTGGTACATGCTTCGGAGTGCGCGCCCTACGTCATCAGGAACATTGCGGATCCGCAGCGTCGAGCCGGTCCGGGGACGCCGGGGAGAAGTGGCATGGAGACGCCACAGCAGCAAGCTGTCCATCAGATCTGGAGGGAGTCGCCACAGAGGTAGAGAGGGTGGAGCAAGGGTGTAGAGCAGCCATGAATGCAACATGTAGTATACTTGAGAGAAGTTGTGCTGGCTCAGCTGGCTCCCACTGCAGGCTGAGTTCCTCCATGAAGCCTGTTATGTTTAAGCTGACATTGAGAGGGCTTGCTGCACCAAGGGGTTCCAGCATCTGCATGTGCTCAGGAGGCTGGTGCTGCTGCTCCTTCTCCTCACTGAACTGCGTCTGTGCATCCATGAATAAGAGTCCCCCGAAAAGTGCTGCTGCGCTGCTGAACGTGGGGCTTGGCTGCTGGTCCTTGGGGCTTGACAGCTGGGACAGGCAGAGTCCAGAACGAAAGTTGTGGAAACAAAGAAGATATAAATACCAAAGCCAAGAATTACACAAGTACCGTTTGGAATAAGATGCACATTTTGCATCTCAGTCAATGTGAGAATCTTATGCCAAATGAGGTGCGACAACTGTAGCAGCCTTGCCATTTACAGGCGAAGTGAACTTACCAGCTCTAGCTTGCGTGGTGTCCAGTTGCTCAGCCATGCCTTCAAAAACATTCGGTTCCAGCCATTGGACGATGCCCTCTTCCATCGGTGTCAATACTATTGGACAAGGGCTCTTCCTCCAGTCTGTCATATATATTTGTT